>NC_091439.1:104766073-104867797 GCF_964237555.1 Oryctolagus cuniculus
CGACTCTATTCAGAATCTTGGTATTTCACATAATAAACATTATAGAACTACAACAGTAAAAGTACATTAAATAATTTTGTTTTGTATGAAATATCATTGAAACTCAGATACAGCCAAAGAGTTACAGATACACTATTAAACATTTGCTAAACACTGTTCACAATTCTGAAATTTAAAACTCCTGACATCTTCACAATAGCTTTATGGAATAGTCACAGTTTTTATCCCCGATATACAGATGTTTAAGCTGAGATGCAAAGAAGTTAAGTAACTTGAGAAATTTTGCACAGTGTGGAGTTATGATTCAAATTCAAATATTATGTTTCTAGAATCTTTGATTTTAAATATTTGTACTATGTTGCTGTAGATAAATGACAAAAATTTTTCAAACAATGTTTTTAAATGTCTTTTTTCATTCACCCCAGTTTTACCAGCATTTAACTTGGAACATGTCTGGGCCTTTCTATGTGTTAATGAACATACTCATATACAAGAGTACTTCAAAAATTTTGTGAAAAAATGAAATTAATCATAAATTAGTTTTTGGTCAAAAGAAATTGGAAAGTCATGCATGTTTTTCATGGGCTATACTCTTTGTGAACTGTATGATAAGCATTCATGTTATGCCTCTCAAAACTTTTCTGTGGGGCTAATGTTATGATGTAGCAGGTTAAGGCACAGCCTGTGACACTTACCGCATATGAGCACTAGTTCATATCCTGGATGCCCCACTTCCAATCAGGCTCCCAGTTAATGCACTTGGGAAAGCAGCAAAAGATAGCCAAAGTATCTGGGAACCACGTGGGAGACCCAGAAGAAGCTCCTTGCACCTGGCTTCAGCCATTTAGGGAGTGAACCAGCGGATAGAAGTTAGTTCTTTCTCCTCTCTCCCTCCTTCACTCCTTTTCCCTCTTGTTCTGAAATAAATAAATAAATAAATAAATCTTAAAAATAATTGCGCAAACATATTTATCAAGTAATTTTATTTTCCATGAACCTTTGAAGTACCCTTATATACATATATGAGTATAAACATATATTTTTGCACCTTTTAAAACAACTAAAATTTATTTTTATTTAATATTTAGCATGGTTTAAATAAACATGGCTTTGGGAACATATAAATTATGTATTGAGGGGAACTACTTTGTCCTTGCTTCTGACTAAAATCTTAGTGAATGTCCATGATTCATCTCCTGATTCTGATGAAAAAGAAAGTCTTACAGTCATTATCTTAATTTGGTCATTTAGAATCTGTTGTCTTATATAATGATTTTAAAAGGTTAAGGGATCTGGGACTATACTTTTCTTTTTTTTTACTTCTACCACTAAGATTTCTAGTAATCAGGAAACTAGAACTGGATTCAGGAGCCAGTCTTTATAATTATTATATAGTAACCAAGGCTTCTGTTGGGATTAGCCCCATTTTTTGATTTTTGTGTGTGTGTCTATCCTCAGCTTCAATATGAGTGGGTACATTTCTAATTTCATGAGTAGTTGCAATTTCTAGACAGCCAAAGATAATTCTGGGGATTATCCATGAGTTGTCACTAATTTTATCATCCTAGCCAAAGACAATTGGCTGGATGGGTCCTGGATTCTGAGTAGCAAGGCTCAATATTTGGTTTCCCTATTTCATGCAATTTCATTATAAGGCATGTCTCCTAATAAACATCTTCACTCCCTTCCTAATCCCATCTCCCTCATCTCCATTTTCGGTATTTGGACGAACTTTGGCTTGTTTTCAGTCAGGATATGAAGACAAGCGGAAAGTGAGTTGAATGATCCATCATCAGTTGTGCTACACTCAGTATATGCATATTTCTGTTTATAGCTCTAGCTATTCTTTTCTTTAAATTGACAGAATTAGAAATACCTCACCTGTGTCTTTATAAAATTGTTCTTCCAAAAATCAAACTTCTCATATATGTTTACCAATCCATAAAGTAAATGACAATGTCTTTGAGAATGATTGCTTCTTGTCCCTGTCCATAAAACTAAAATTGATCAGGACTTTCCTTAATTCCTGTTATGTTAAAGATTTTTTTTTACTGTAAAATGAGCAGCAATTCTTCTCAATTAGATTTGAGTTGATGTTTAGTCCTGTTTGTCTATCAAATTCAGAGATTATGAGTTTGCTAGCAGACCATATTCAAAAAGATAAAATAAAGCTTTAAAATATTTTAATCATAGTGAGTAGACAGTTTTAAAATTTACCATTTGGATGATGCTGCAGATAAATTTAAATAACCCCAACATTTAAGAGTTAGATAGTTCTGTCAATTGGATTTGTCAAAAAATCAGAACCACTATTGACTGACAGAATAAAATTGGCAATGTCGGAATTAGACAAAATTTGTGGAGGCAAGTTACAGGCCCCCAGTGAGACTGTTGCTTGTGTCTAAAGGCAGGAATCTGGTGGTTGGATAGGAAAGATGGGCATGAAATAAGTGTTATCAGAGGAAATTGGCTTGCTAGGACTGATGAGATCAAACTGGGAACCATACCTGTCTCTCAGTAACTCAAATCTCAATAAGGTGAATGATCTACAGGAGAATTTAATACTTTTCACCATGGAGTTACACACCCCCCCACACACACACATCTTGAGAATTGGAGAAAGGAAATGATAGGATCCATCGGGAACTGAAGGAATTGCAGACCTGCTACCTGCTTCGTGGCCATGAGATGAGCCAGTGGATCAGCAGTAGTGAACACAAACTGCAATCACAACTGGCTATGCACCAACCTGTGCAGAGAGCCTGCAGCTTTGCCAGTGCACAAGGAAGAGCCATTCGGAGCTCTTAAGAATTCTGACTCGTTAATAGACTTGGTGACGGGCATTGGGGGTGGGAATCGTCCTCTCATCCTCTTACCTTCTTGGTGGATGTAGTTAGAATGGTGTTGGGTATTTATGAACAGGGCTTATATCATAAATCTGCTCTTGTATGTCACACACCCTAAGACTTATGTACTGTCCTCTGTAATAGCAAGCAGTTCTAACATTTTACCTCCACTTTTGTAGGCTATCTTTGGGTCTATGATTCAGTTACCTAAATAGAGTATTAAAACCTTCATAGTCTTGTGTTGAATCCAGATTCTCTGGTTAGTGCACTCATGATTATCAAGCAAGTGAAGACTAACCTCCTCATAAAGGAGAATAATCTATTTTTAATGTCAAAAACACCACAAAATAATTTATAGATTCAATTTACCCAGCTTCAGTAGAAAATGCTCACAGGAATCCACATAATTTTGAGGCTTGCTCTTTCCCTTCAATGGCTTGACTTTAACAAAATACTTCACCTTGTTACAATGTTAGAAATGTACTCTTCATTATAATTTATTTTCCAATGGGATCAGACTTAGATTTGATTTTCAGAAATCTTTGTTTTTTGGAAAGAAGGGATAAAGATTTCATGTTGTGAGATCATATATTTGTTGTACTTTATCAGCACCCAGGATTGAATTGAGAAGTTAAAACATTAAGCTCATTAGTTTATTATACCAAGTTTATAGAATATTTAGAAGTAATCAACCAAGTCACTCTACTCTATGTTTTTAAAACTATGTTTTATGACAGAAAAAAACATAACTGACCAAAGACTTTTCATCTCAATAATAAATGATAATAGACATTTAAATATAGCTTAAGTAACAGTTTTGCCAATGTGTGCCATGGACTACCATTAACAAAATTACTTGGGGAAATAGCAATTAATGTCTTTAAAAGTAATCAGATCAGAACACTAGTTCTGTAGAAGCAAGAGCCAATTCAGAGAATGCATTCTCAAGTTTCTGATCCCCTAGAATTAGTTATGGTGTCTACATCTGTGCAATTTAGGCGTTGGTTGAAGCATAAGAGCCACAGTTAATGATGTAGAATAAGCCATTTGTTGCAAAGATTAAATTCTCTGTGTTTGTCAGAGCTGGCCAGGAAGCTTATGTACCTTTGTTACTTCTACAGTTGATAAAATTCGGGAAAGGATAAGGAGAGGAATACTAGATGTGAAAGTGGAAGGATTATGGACAAGCTGGAATTCATGAGTATCCATGAGAACCTACGACGGAAACATATGAGAAAAAAAATGAATCCTATAAGAACAGAGAGAAGGCACATCTGCTGTGCCTTACCCCCAATGACCATGATATGAGCAACCTATGGCACAATTGGGTACATATCTGAAGTTACTTTCTACTGTGAGCTAAGGCTCACAGAATCTGATACAAAAGCTTCATCAAGAGCCGGGGACAGTGGGGTCTGGCTGCTTTCCCATACCCACATGATAAGCCAGCACATCCGTGAATGTTAGCATGAGCTGCAAAGTGTTGGCCCAACCTTGACTTTCAAAGTATTAAATAAATTTTAGTTGTTTAGGCTCCCAAATCTCAAATAACTTCTTATGGATGAATGTACACGAAGTTTATTAAGAAAGGAAATCTGAGAAAGGCAGCTCAGCAAAAATGCCAGAATACAAAGTCTCTACCATTAGGAATAACATTGCCAAGAGTAGTCAGGAAGAATAGAGACATTGTCACAAAAAACGCACTTATTTTCTAATAAAGAGCCCCAGAATGACAATCATCCTTTTTTGTCTTTTAGTTAGGGGTAACTTTTAGGAGAATGTATGAATTAACAATGTATGAAATATAATTTAGCATCTGGTATTTACAAATCATGAGGCTACATGAAAAATACATGAAGATAATCTGCAAACCAAGTCCTTACTCTTAAAGAACTTACAATAGACATGATTGCCTCACATCAGAATTGTCCTTCTGCTGTCATAGTTCATGTTACCTGGTAGAATTACATAAAACACACTATTAAGACTATGGACCATTTTCACCTTTTTACGTGAAATGGCTTTTTGTTATCATTCTATTGATCATTCTTTTACATGGTATTGTTCATTTTTATTGAACTTCTTAAAAATGGTGGAGTATCCAAATGCTACAAATAGAATTCCATATTAATACTTTAAATAACAATAAATACAAAATCTCATTCATTCTACATATAGATATAAAGCAGTGTGCACAATTACATTAATTCTATCTTTATCAAAATGATGTGCATTTTTCATCAGCCAGTTCATAACAAAAATAAGAGAAACACTGGACAAATAAAGTGTCACGAAAAATATTATAAGCTAGACAATATCAAATTAACAGATCAGAAATGTACAATGAGAAGTCAGTATATTGTATCTAAATTTGTATTTCTGAAAAGGTTTGCATTGTTATAAATATTTATGACCCGTGAGTGTAGATTTACCTTGCTGCAGAAGACAATCATTGAATGTATGTGATTTATAAATCTTGAACCATCTATTCCTGAATTCACTTATCTTACACAGCTCATAAAATTGGTTGAAAATAAGGTCTGTGCACCCAGAAAAAGCTGTATTTGCCATGTTTCAGCAAAAGAACGCCATATGTCATTCACTAACTGAGTATTTTACTCAATATGTCAGGCAAACAAATCCAAAATCAACAAGCAACAGATCTTGTTTAATTATTCAAAACACATAATAGTTCTACTCATGGGTGGAAGCAATAATAACCCAAGGAAAACAACCACACACTATAAAAAGACATTGTTCTTTCCAGTCCAGTTGGTTTGCTTTAAAAAATAACCATCATACTATGATTCAGCAGACTATGATTTTAAGATTGACTATGCTTCAAATTTTCATAAACATGATAAAGTACAATCATCAATAGGATTTCTTGCTAGTGTAATAAAAATTCAGGTCAATATATCTATGAGTTATTTTAAAGACAATTTGTTTCCATTTAATAAAGTAGCAAAAGAGAAGTGAAAACAGATTCCCTCCTTTGTCTATGATGGAAAAGGTTACAGTAGGCGATTGCTCCCACCAAGAATAACTAGATATACCATAAAATGTATAGCAAAAAAGGTTTGGTCCAAAGACATCATAAAGTGACAACGCAGCTATCACTTTGGGAAAAGATTCTTGCAGTAGGGGAGGCTGAAGGTAGTGATCCAAGGATAAAGTAAATTTAAAATAGAAAAGTTTCATGGAGTCTCATGATTTGGAAGAGACAGAGTGAGAGAAGCCATAAATAAACACCCTGGGTTTTTAGGTGTAACTGCTAAAGAAAATAGAGCATGACAGTCCTGCACAGAGCCTTACAAATGCTGCAGACCTGTTCCAAGTCACACAGTGGCAGATGAGAGTAATTCTCAATGTGTGAGCTACCTGACAGAGGAGGGAGGGACCTTGTGTGCAGGTGACAATATAACAAAGACTCTTTATAATTTTTCCTAAAATTGATTCACAATTACCCACTATACCAACAAAAAGTACCCATGAGGAAAGAGCTAGATCATGGTAATATAGCCATAGGTAGCGTAGACGATATTGGACATTAAACACACACTTTGAAACTATTGTGGGTAACATGTACAATAAAATAAATTATAAAATAAAATATTTCATTAGAAAAGTTCTGTTAAAAAATCAAATATACTGGGAATGAAAAAGGAATAAAAGAACCGCATATCTTATTAGATGAATTTATGAAATGAACTGAACAATGGGTAGGCATGACAATGCATACCTTTCTCTAAGCCCAGTGTTTCCAAAAAGAGAAGAAATCTGAAGGTAGTCTGAGTGAAAACAAAAGAATCATCATTTTTGCACGAATCACAAAACCCAATTCCTTTCCTCGTTGACCAGGAGCCACTTCTCCTCACCCACTTGACTCCTGTGGAACTCACTGATGACCCCAATGTTAATCTGTAAAAAAAAAAAAAAGCTTCCAAAAAGGTCCCCTTCCTTTTAGCAGAGACGTTTCTCATTGAGTGGTCTCATTATTACACAGTCTGAATAAAATCACTCCAATTATCTTTTGTATATTTTGTCTTTCCAAGGGAAAAATCAGTGAATTGAAGGGTAGATTTGATAGAACACACAGACTCCACTATAGAGAGTACAAAGAAAATGAAATATCAATAATTACAAGAGGATTTATAGGAATTTGAGAAAATGTTTTACATATTGTAAGCGCATTTAGGATCTTATAATGAAAAGAGCAGTGGGATAATAAGGCAGTAATAATATTAGAATATATGATAGTTGAAAATATATCAAACTATCATAAGACACCAATCTAGAGATTTAAAAAAGGACTGCAAATACAAGCAATAAAATTAAAACCAAAACAATGTCTAAGCATATCATGGTGACACAGACGTGAAAGGCAAAGAGAAAAGCCTAAACTAAGCCAGAAATATAACACATTATAACCAAATAAATAATAATGATGCCCTGACATCTTAAGACAGAAATAACAGAATCCAGATAGCAATGATTATACTGATACATTTAAAATAGTGGGGAAAAATATTATCCTGGATTTCTGACCTCTGAAAATGTCCTTCAAATATGAAGCTGAACTGAAGTCGCTTTGGAGCAGACACAAGCTAAGGGCACTGGAGTATAAGGAATATTGTAGGTCAGTAATGCACAGTGCAACATCTCACATAATCATTAAAATATTAGTAAAAGAATGAAAATGAGTGTGCTAATAACCCTGGATGTTATAAATAACCCGATCAAACCGAATACCTGAAAATAGCCGAATTTGAAGTTAAAGGCACCGTGTTCCCAACAGCCAAGTCTTCCCAAGAGTACTGATTCCCACAGAAATTTTAAAGGTTTTTAAAGACCACTGTTTGGATAGTTCACCAAAGTAACTTAGGCAACCAAGGGAGGTGCCATAACGAGCCCTCCTGATTTATGATTTTTGACTTTAAAGTGGTACTAACATTATATACACTCAGTAGAAAACATACTGTGAATGATTAATTTTAATTTGACAATATCAATCTATAAATATTGTGTGGCACTATCTTCTCTCATGAATCTGGGCAGCAGTGGCCACAGCTCAAAATCAGCCTTGGGATCACAATTTAAACAACCAGCCCTCTAACGTGTACCGTGTGGCTGAGCTATGATCTTCACTTGGTTAGATGCTTGCAGTGTATTTTCAATTTTCAAAGAGTTTTCCAATGTAACAACATCAGAAGCTGAGGATTACCTGTACTAGTATCTCTCAGGGTCTGGATGAATCTAATCTATTGATTGATCTCGCCCTGTCTCTTCCACCATTGTCCACTTATTAACACCTCAGTATTTAAAACTTTTCTTGACTTTTGCTTCAGCAAAAGCTGAGTTTATTCTCTTCTCCCATTACAACTGTCTTGTAACTTATCCGATTTCAATGGTTTTAAAGTCTTTCTTGCCTTTTAAGTTCATGTGGTGAAACTTTTTTTCCCCTTTGGAAAAAGAAAAACATCATAAATGCTACAGGAAAAAAAAAATTTCTCTTATAAGCATTGAAAAAAAAATCCTTAAAATAGCCAGTGATTCTGATCTACTAATTCAATAATACCTGATGTCCAGCTTGTGCTTATGTCCGAAATTCAGGTTTGCCTACTTATTGGAATACCCACCAGTGATATTTGTCACATTCACAGAAAGAAGAAAAAATATTTACCATAATTAAACATCCATTTACCAAAAAAAATTATCTTTAAGAAATAAGAATAAAATAAAATTCCTTAATCTGGTAAGAGGTTGAAAAAATCATATTTTGCAATAGTTTGCAATCTCAACAGTAGAAACAATGATTCAAAAGGAAGTGGCAAGTACTTGCTCAGAACACAGGTAGGAAAGAAGGAAAATAATACAGGGAATAAACTCTATAAAGGGTAGAGTTTTGACTACTAAGTGGGTAACTGAAGCTTAATCCAGTGGGAAAACTGGGAAACATATGCCTCAGGGAAGCAGTTTTTTTTTTTTTTTTAACTTTTATTTAATGAATATAAATTTCCAAAGTACAGCTTATGGATTACAATGGCTCCTCCCTCCATAACTTCCCTCCACCCATAGCCCTCCCCTTTCCCGCTCCCTCTCCCCTTCCATTCACATCAAGGTTCATTTTCAATTCTCTTTATATACAGAAGATCAGTTCAGCATATATTAAGTAAAGATTTCAACAGTTTGCACCCATATAGAAACACAAAGTGAAAAATATTGTTTGAGTACTAGTTATAGCATTAAATCACAATGTACAGCACATTAAGGACAGAAATCTTGATATGCCACTGTGATTTATCGAGTAGCTAAAGGCTATTTCCTTGAGTTGTTGGTTTCCTGGCCTTTCTAAACTTGTCATGAGGCTGAACAAGACAGTTCTGCAGAAAAACACTTCTTATTAATGGACACTGGGTATTGAAATCTCATGGCCACAATGAGAATGTAAACAGTAGGGGTAAGGGCACTATATTTGCTGGTTGGGTATATCTTGAATGGCAAACTCACAAAATCTTGTCCAAAGGATCAGGATTAAGAAAAATATCTTCATTATTGTCCCTTCTAGTTAACACTGAAATAGGTGTCCAAAGTAGAATAGTAAAGCAAAAACAGTTCTGAAAAAAAAAAAAAAAGCAAATAAAACAACATTGCTTAAAGATGACATAGATTTTACTTAGGACATCTTTAAAAATCTCTGTATTTAAAGAAATTATTATATGAACTAAATAAAGTTGCATGATATAATGTAGCATTTATATTATTATATAATAGAAATACTGATTTTTTAATTTTTTAAGATTTATTTTTATTTATTTGATAGAGTTACAGAGACAGGTAGAGAGAGAGAGAGAAAGAAAGGTCTTCCATCCACTGGTTCACTCCCCAACTGGCCACAACAGCTAGAGCTCTGCTGATCTAAAGCCAGGAGCCAGAAGCCAGGAGCCAGGAGCTTCTTCCGGGTCTCCCAGGTGGAGGGGCCTAAGGATTTGGGTCATCTTGTACTGCTTTCCCAGGCCATAGCAGAGAGCTAGATGGGAAGAAGAGCAGCCATAGTAGAACAAGCACACATATGAGATGTTGGTGCCTCAGGCAGGAGCTTTAACCCACTGCATCACAGTGCCAACCCCTATAATCTAAATATTTAAAAACCGGTTACATTTCTACAGATAAGCAACAACAATCAATATTTTGGTGATATTTGAATCAATTCAAAATATTGAATATTCTAAATATATTTTGAAAGATATAAAAGGCATCTACAAAGAAAACAAGAGAATATTACAGCAAAAAGTTTAAGTCCTAAAAAATTTAATGAATTCAAGGTTTTGGACTAGAGAAATCAGACTGTAAAATGTTAATTATCCTCAAAGTAATCTATAGATTAATTGCAATCCCAACCAAAACCCCAGCAGATTGTCTGTGGGTGATTGTAGGAGTGGCAAGCTTATTCTGTAGTTTTGTGGAAATTAAATGAACTAAAAATAGTCTGAAAATCTTGAAGAAGAAGAAGAACACATTTGGATAATTTATACTAATAGGACTACTTAGGATAAGTTACATAATTAACAGCATGTGATTTTTGCCTCAAGAATAGAAAATAAGTGTGTGGAACAGAAAGAAAACCCAAGAATAAATCTGCACATCCGTTGAGAATTGTGTCTTGACAAACACACTTCTCATGAATCTGGAAAAAAAACACAGCATTTAAAAATGATATTGAATGAGTCAAATAGTGATGAGTGAAAAGAAAATTGAATGCAGAATAACACAGTTCAAAAACTTTTCTCTGATGGAAATTCCTGCATCTGGCTCAATTTGATAACCATTGGATATACAAGGTTGTTAAGAACTCCTTTGGAACTGGAGCAGCCAGTACTTGAACTCTCACCCCTGTGGGATGCTGTTTCTTCAGGCTGATGCTTTAACCTACTGTGACACCATGCCAGCCACCAAGAACATCTTAACTGAGTGCTATGACAAATACACTTAATTTTAACTTCAATAATTTTTTAATTTAAATAGTTTATGAGTCTGTGGCTGCTATTGTGTGTACCATTTTTTCACTTTTAATCACAAATATGTTAATAATTTAGTGGGCGCTGGCACACCGGGTTCTAGTCCCGGTCAGGGCGCCGGATTCTGTCCCGGTTGCCCCTCTTCCAGGCCAGCTCTCTGCTGTGGCCAGGGAGTGCAGTGGAGGATGGCCCAGGTGCTTGGGCCCTGCACCCCATGGGAGACCAGGAAAAGCACCTGGCTCCTGGCTCCTGCCATCGGATCAGCGCGGTGCGCCTGCTGCAGCCCGCCGGCCGCAGCGGCCATTGGAGGGTGAACCAACGGCAAGGGAAGACCTTTCTCTCTGTCTCTCTCTCTCACTGTCCACTCTGCCTGTCAAAAAAAAAAAAAATAATTTAGTGGACTTAAAGGATAAATGTGTAAAAGAACATCTTAATGTCTTTGAGATGGCAAATTTCTTAAACTAGGCTAAATAATATTTACCAGAAAGAAAAAAGACTAATGAATTGGAATATATTTCAGTAAATAAATACATTCATTAAATGACACCATTGAGTGTGAAAATGCAAATCAAGGTGTCACAGAAATAATTCCCAAAACGTATATCCCACAAACGATTCAAATACAGAAAATACTTTAATATACTACATATCAACATTAAATGAAATGGAAAGCAGATAAAAATGGACATAACTTTGAAAAGATACTTCATATTTCAAAATGATGATACACAAATGGTCTATAAATACATGGCATCTTATCTAACCTCACTTGTCCAGAGAAATGCAAATTAAAACCACATCCTTTATGACTACATATCCATCAGAATGGCTCCAGTTTTAAAAGGAAGCTTTTGCCACTGTCTGCAATAATATAGAACAAAGAGAGCATTCATTCCTTTCCGTGGAAGTTGTAATTGATAGAAAGCAATTTGGAAAATTTATTGTCTTTTTTTTATATTGAACTGGACTTACACATTCCCTGTTACCCAGTGACATCAACTTAAGTTTATCAAACTGATTTTTATATATGTGCTATCAAAACTGATGCTCTAGAATGTATTTAATTTTTTTATTCACGATAGTCTCAATCTAGGCACAGATTAAATAGTTGTTTACAGTATCATGAAAAGAATGCAATGACTACTGTCCAAAAATGAGGAAAATGTTGCTACCTACAATGATCTGCATAGATCTTAGAAACTCATGTTAATCAATTGAAATCAGACACAAAATATGATATAACATAGGATTATAATTTATATTTCGAAAGCACAACAAGGAGTGCATAGTGGCAAAATATGGAGAATGTTGACTTGCATGTGGAATAGAAACTCAGGAGACACCCAAGACACATCTTTTGAGTGTTGCTGATGTTGAAATAGTTTATCAGAAATGTGGTATCATTGTAATGATAAGGAGGAGAGAGACAACATGCACCAGGAACATCTAAGAGAAACATCCGGATGGCATCTGAGCAGCCCCCGAGGGAGCTGGCTGGCGGTGTGCCGCTCCCCCGCAGAAGTGGGGAGAGTGGCAGGGGGAGCCACCCTTCCACGGAGGTGGAAGTATCGGCAGCCAACCCCGGAAGAACCAGCAGCAAACCCGGGAAGGGCCGAGCAGACAAAAGAACAGCGCAGGGTCCTGTGTCGTTCCTCTGCGAAGAGGGGGAGCAACATGAATGTATACAGAGAGAGATCCAGGATAAGGGATCAACACAGGCACATATCCTGTGACACACAAGAAAGGTGTGTCTGTTGGAATGCAAAAACCAAAAGTCATTCCATCATAATTTTGCTTTCAATTCCATAGACATAAACAGATAAATACACTAACTTTGGATTTTTTTTTTTTTGCTGTGCATGCTTAAAAATAAACATTACTGATGCTAAGTAGATGGTAGTTGCAATAGAAGCTGGATTCTTACATGCTAAAACAACTCCATGTTTCAAAGGCAAAATCTATATATTTGATTCCCTAGATCTTTTAGATTGCATTCATGGCTAACGTAGTAACCATCCCTAGATTTCTTACATATTTTTTAAAGATTTATTTATTTATTTGAAAGAGTTACACAGGGGGAGAGAGAGAGAAAGAGAGAGAGAGAGAGAGAGAGAGAGGTCTTGCATTGGATGGTTCACTCCCTAATTGGCCACAATGGCCAGAGGTGCGCCGATCTGGAGCCAGGAGCCAGGAGCTTTCTCCGGGTCTCCCACGTGGGTGCAGGAGCCCAAGGAGTTGGGCCATCTTCTACTGCTTTCCCAGGCCACAGCAGAGAGCTGGATCGGAAGTGGAGCAGCTGGGTCTCAAACAGGCACCCATATGGGATGCTGGTGCTTCAGGCCAGGGCATTAATAAGCTTCGCCACAGCACTGGCCCCAACTTACATATTTTTAAAAAATATTTATTGATTTATTTGAAATTCAGAGTTACACAGAGAGAGGAGAGGCAGAGAGGGAGAGAAACATAGGTCTTCCATCAGATGGTTCACTCTTCAATTGGCCTCAACTGCCTGAGCTGCGGCGATCTGAAGCCAGGAGCCAGGAGATTCCTCTAAGTCTCCCATGGGGGATGCAGGGGTCCAAGGACTTGGGCCATCTTCTACTGGTTTTCCAGGCCACAGCAGAGAGCTGGATGGGAAGTGGAACAGCTGGGTCTCAAACCAGCACCCATATGGGATGCTGGAGCTTCATGCCAGGGCGTTAACCTGCTGAGCCACAGCACCAGCCCTTGCTTATATATTTTGTATAGAGATGTTATCACAATAGATGTTTAAAACAAAGAGGAAACCATTGTACCCTACATGCAGACATAAAAAAGGAAAGAATCGCTTTTATTCCTCCCCAAATATAAAGCTCCTGATGCTTATCCCTCTTGCCTGAGAAAACTTCTTGGACTGAGTGCCTTGGATATGCCTCCTCCTGACTATGGATTCACTAGGTAGGTTCTATGGTAGAGAGCTGCCAAGATGGCCCCCAATGATCTACATCCCCTAATTTTCATATCTAGGTAATAATTCCTTCCATTGAGTAAAGGTTAGTCATATAAAGTCACTTCTAAATAATTGTATACAGCAGAAGTGGTAGAATGTAACTTCTGAGATCAATTTATGAAAATATTGTTATGTTTGTCCTGATTTTGTTTGAGTCACTTATCTTAGGATCAAACTCCATTGGCTGAGTCAGCACTGTGGAGAGTTCCCTATGGTAAGTGACTAAGGCTGGCAAATTAAGAATGGGGGAATTTATAAACGTATGCTCTCAATACAGCCCTTTGAATGAACCACAATCCCTGCTGAAATCATGAGTACTACCTCCTGAAAAGGCTTGAGCCACAGGCATCCAGTGATGCTCTGCCCTGATTTCTAAACCACGTCCACTGTGAAATAATAAATGTCTGTTGGTTTATGCCACTACATTTTGAAGTACTTTTTTAATGTTTACATAAGAGGTCAAGACACTGATAAGGAGAGACAGACAGACAGACACACCCACCCACCCACACACACACACAGAGGGGGAGAGAGAGAGAGAGAGATCACATTTGTGTTGATTTACTCCTAAAAAGCCACAACAGTTTGGCCAGGACTTGGACTGACCTAAGCCAAGATCCTGGGACACAGTCCAGGTCCCCAACGTGAGTGGCTTGCACCCAATTATTTCTGTCATTACTGATACCTCCTGGCGTCTGCATTAATATGCAGGTGAAGTCTGGATATGGATATGGTACCCAGGTACTTTTCTGTGGGACAGAGTATCTTAGTTATTAAGCTAATGTCTGCACCTGCAGTAATTTTAAAGCGTAGAAAGAGCAAATGAATAAATGACACATTGCTTCCAAAGATCAAACCCAGGCTACTATTTGCAAAGCATGATCTAAAGAAGAGGGTGTAAATGTGAAACCCTATGTTAAAATCATATAAAGAACAAAATGATTCCTCAGATCACGTGGATGGATAAAAATCCTCTTACACAGTTTAAGGATGGACTTCGTATATCTTTCAATCCAACCATAGAGCTCCTAAGATGCTTAAGGATGCTGTCTCTCTGTTTCAAAAGAGATAGAATACAGATATTTGTGGTTGTAGGATTGTATAAGGCAATAAACACATGTAAGTTTTGCAGAATATCTGCCAAGATATTAAAGGAATAATTTCAGCCAAAATACTACCAGCTTGTCCTGAGTGTCATAGGCAATGCTGAAATGGAAAGAACCTGCTGCATGTCCTAAATTCTTGCAGCAGGTAAAACAACTATTTGCTGGCACAATGTGCGCTATATGTTAAACTTTAAATGAAGAAACAAGAACTAAGAAAGAAAGTTAAACTAAGAGTCATTTCCTGCTTCCATGCATCATTTTCACTTACTTTTTGTTTTGTTTTATTTAAAGATTTATTTATTTATTTGAAAGACAGAGAGAGAGAGACAGAGAGACAGAGAGAGAATCTTCCATCCACTTGTTCAGGCCACTTGTGGCTGCAATGGCAGGGGCTGGGGGGCCAGGCCAGGCTGAAGCTTGTAGCCAGAAGCTTCTTCTAGGTCTAGTACTTGGGCCATTTTCTGCTGCTTTCCCAGGTGCATTAGCAGGGGGCTGATTCAGAAATAGGGCAACTGGGACTCAAATCGGCACCCACATGGGTTGCTGGTGCTGCAGATGTAGGCTTAAACTTCTAAGCCACATCGCTGGCCCGTAATTTCCTTTATTTTTTAATGTCCATTTTTGTTCATTTTAATCTAGCTGAAAATGCAGAATGACAGAAAAAGGAAAAAAAGAGGGGGGGGGGCTTCCATCTTTTGGTTCACTCCCCAAAATGGCCACTAGAGATAGGACTGAGCCAGGCTGAATCCAGGAGCCAGAAACTCTATCAGGGTCTCCCATTTGGGTGGCTGGATCTTAAGTACTTGTACTATCATCCACAGCTTTCCAGTGACTGAGGAAACCCATTTGTACACCTAGTGAACTCATGTTGATCAACCTATGACCCTAGACTCTATTAGGCACTATAGTTACAAGGAATTTCAGAAATTAATGGAAAGATTAACTCCATAGATGATATAATAGATAAAATTAACCGGAGAACTGGAAAAATGTGTAGAATAGTCATTTTCAAGGGATTTAGAACTACTAAAAATGTGGTTTCAAACAGATACCAGAATCAATGATTTTTAAAACTGTGTTTATAAACATTTTAATGTAACTTTATGGAAAAAATTGTGATAAAGTATAACTTCAAACAGTGGAAAGTTGAAAGATACTCTATCTGATCCAATTAAAATTTCAATTTTATAGAATAGTTAAATATATAGAATGGAAGAGAAACAAAGTAGAGAATTATTAACTATATCCCAGCTTATGTGAACAGAGCTACAATAACCATGATGAGGCAGGTATGTATTAGATACCATGATCTCATGTGCTTTTTTTTTAATTATTTATCTGAAAAGAGTTCCAGAAAGAGAGAAAAAGGGTATAGACAGACAGGGATCTTTCATGCACTGGTTCATTCCTCAACTAGTTACAATGTTCATGGCTGTGTCAGGCTTAAGCTACTTTAATCTCTTCCAGCTGTGGTAACATAATAGATAACCTAGACATATATTTTAATATTTTTCTTTATCCTTTTCTGCTCAATTTTAACATCTAATTTCTGAACTAGGAAAGCAACATTTTTTATTAACTTTAATTGCAATCTAAAGTTTTATCTATATAAAATTCATATATAATTATATTTTCCAACTGTTTTTATTTATTTGAAAGGAAGAAAGAAAGTGAAACACATACACACACAAACATGTACATACGTATACATACATATACACTCACAGAGAGAGAGAGAGAAAGAGAGAAGATGGAGACAGAGGCAGTCCCTATCTGTTGGTTCACTTCCCCAATGTCTAAGTTGTCAGGAAGACAAAAGCTAGAAACCAGCAACACAACCTAGCTTCTAATTCAATGCTAAAAGCCCAACTATTTCAGACATAATTTACTGCCTTCCACAGGCTGCATTCACAGAAGGCTGAAATTGGGAGCTGGATCCGGGAACCAATCTTAGGTGTTCTGATGTAGAAGCAACATTTTAACTGCTAGGTAAATACCCTCCTCGAATATTTTATTTGATTATTTCAAAAGTGTACTCATTTTATCTTTATTTGTCATGAAGATGTGTAAATATATATACTATAGAATTTTATTTACCTATTTTATATATGTATGTTTACATATATATGGGATATTTGCATTGCATTATATATAAACATATATATATATATGATTTTATATATATATATATATATATATATAAAAAATATGGATGACAGTGATCCAAGTAATTAAGCCATTACCACTGCCTCCCCAAATCTGCATTAACAGGAAGCTGGAGCCAGGAATTGAACCAATGTACTCCAGTGTGGTAGACAGAGATCTTAACTTCAAGGCTAAATGCCTCTTCCCTCTTAAAAATCTTGCTTCTTGTTTATTTATTTGAGGAGCAGAGAACAAGACAGAAATGAGATAATGAGTGCTACTACTTACTCTTCTACTAATTTAATGTTCTCTGTTGGTTTCCCCGACTTATAAAAAAAATACCAGACTGCCTGGCATAATATAAAAGATGTAAATTATGCAACGTTGGCCAGCGCCGCGGCTCAATAGGCTAATCCTCCACCTAGCGGCACCGGAACACTGGGTTCTAGTCCCGGTCGGGGCGCCAGATTCTGTCCTGGTTGCCCCTCTTCCAGGCCAGCTCTCTGCTGTGGCCCGGGAAGGCAGTGGAGGATGGCCCAAGTGTTTGGGCCCTGCACCTGCATGGGAGACCAGGAGAAGCACCTGGCTCCTGCCTTCGGATCAGCGCAGTGCGCCGGCCACAGTGCACCAGCCGTGGCGGCCATTGGAAGGTGAACCAACGGCAAAAAAGGAAGACCTTTCTCTCTGTCTCTCTCTTTCACTATCCACTCTGCCTGTGCAAAACAAAACAAAACAAAACAAAAAAAAAAAAAAAAAAAAAAAAAGCAACGTTCATTTAACATTACATTGATATTTCTCTCAATCCATCTATAACAGTAGACCAAGTGGGGTGCTTCTTTCAACCACAGTGAGCTCCTATTTTTGTTTCACATTTAGGCAGTACTCATCTCCCTACTCGTTCTCTGAGGCATTTCAGCACTTGATTAGCCTTCCCTAATCATTCATTCACTATTTCTGATGTTCCTCTTCTACACAGTGATGCCTGATATTATAACAATTGTCCTACTGCATTTTTTAGAGTTGGCATTTTCAGTTTTTATCTTATTGCTGGTGGTTGGCACAATTCCCTGAAATTGATAGGTGCTGAATATATTTTTAATAAACAGATGAAGAGAAGAATTTTAGATAGTTGACAACAAACCTATAATTTATCGAATGTTACCTAGGTTATACCCATTCATCTTCTTGGTTGCTGTGTTACATATTAAATATGCATATAAAGAGTAAACAAGTAATAGTGTTTAAAAGCTATAATTACTGATAATACTTATCTTGTGTTGATTTTGAATTCTTTTTTTCAGTTTTATACTTTAAATGGTCTTAGATTAATAAAATATGGTTTTGTGATTTTAAATGCTTAACATAGTGTCGGGGGGGCGGAGCCAAGATGGCGGAATAATGAGGGCGAGCACCGATAGTCCGGGAAAATTTAGTTTAATAAAAGGGGAGTTACGGTAGCCTCAGAAAAAAGAACCAGGAAAATATTGCAGACAAAACTCTTCTGGATCCAGTGGGCGTGAATCGGAGGACCTACTGGGAGAACAAGGTCGCCCACCGCGCGCGAAAGCCGAACCACAGGACCGAGCCGCGGGACTGAGCCGCGGAAGCCGAGCCGAGGGACGGAGCTGCGCGCAAGTGCTCGAAGGGGAGTGCAACAGCGGGGAGACTTGGGAAGTCCAGGGCTCCGAGTCCACACATCGGAGCTGGAAGGGGAGCAGACCTGCGTGGAGAGCGTGGGAGCCCACAGTTCGGGACATCAGCGGCAGACTCAACACACCAGCGCTGGAACGCGAGGTGAGCCGAACCTCAATAACCCGAGACACCGGCAGGCAAGCGGAGAGAGGAGACTAGAGGGAACGACCCCCGGGGCGGGGGGGACTTCACCAAGCTAACTGGAAGAGAGAGAGAGGGAAAAAAAAAAAAAAGGTGACTGGTATGGACACGGGTTTCTCTCTCTCCGCTCACCTCTCAAGGGCGAGCAAGACAAAGAGCAGGCACCATCTTGGACATACGTCATAAGCAGAGCGACCTCAGGTCTGCACAGGCCCTGAGCCTAGCAGAAAAACCTGACTCTGGGTGGGGCGAATTAACAGGAGATTAGGACTTAGTAAATTTATGGTGCTACTGAACTGAGACTGTGAAAAAAGAGACGGTGGGGGAGAGAACTCACGGAATTCACGTGAGCACTCTCCAGAGACGCTACAATTCCGTAACTTTGGCAACCCAGTGGGAGGCTGAAGGAGAATTTGAGCGTACTCTAAGGGCCGAACAGATTCCCTGTGTGGTCCTTGGGAAAGAGCTTCTGATCTCTGGCTCCTGTGGGTATATCATTTGCCTGCTAACTACCTCCAACTTTGTTCAGCTGTGCAGAATAACTTCCCTGTTGAATCAAAAAAAAAGAGAGAGAGAGAGAGAGAGAGAGAGGTTTACCACGCCTAACCTGGGAGTGTCACCTTTGGCACACCAAACAGAGCTCTCAGGCCACACCCATCTCAAGCCCTAAGGCTCCATCAAAAACAGATAGTCCACTTAATCTAGAGTCATAGTATAACAAGAAAAAGCACCACAGTGAAGAAACCAAATATCTCCAATATGACAAATAACAAACGCAAAAACCAAGGTAATAAAAACAAGGAAGTCACCATGAAGCCCTCAAATGAAAAAGACACCCCAATTCAAGATTATGAGGATGATGACATAGAAGAAATGCAAGAAGCAGATCTCAAAAAATTGATAAGAACATTAAGAAGTTCTCAAAAACAAATTCTTGAACTACAGAAATCCTTAATGGACAAGATAGAAAATCTCTCTCGTGAAAATGAAATATTAAGGAGGAATCAAAATGAAACGAAACAACTAGTACAACAGGAAACTGGGATAGTGACTGAAGTGAAGAATTCAATAGATCAAATGAAAAACACAATAGAGAGCCTTACAAACAGAATGGGAGAAGCAGAAGAGAGAATATCGGACTTAGAAGACAGAGAACAGGAAAGGATACAGTCAGACCAAAGAAAGGAAGAGGAAATTAGGAATCTAAAACATATTGTCGGGAATCTTCAGGATACTATTAAAAAACCCAACATTCGGGTTCTAGGAGTTCCTGAAGGCATGGAGAGGGAGAAAGGATTAGAAGGCCTTTTTAGTGAGATATTAGCAGAAAATTTCCCAGGTTTGGAGAAGGACAGAGAAATCCTAGTACAGGAAGCTCACAGAACCCCTAATAAACACGACCAAAAGAGACCCTCACCACGGCACGTTGTAATTAAACTCTCCACAGTGAAACATAAAGAAAAGATCCTAAAATGTGCAAGAGAGAAACGTCAGATTACTCTCAGAGGATCTCCAATCAGACTCACAGCTGACTTCTCATCAGAAACTCTACAAGCTAGGAGGGAATGGCAAGATATAGCCCAGGTACTAAGAGAGAACAACTGCCAGCCCAGAATATTATATCCTGCAAAGCTATCATTTGTGAATGAAGGTGAAATAAAGACTTTTCATAACAAACAGAAATTGAAAGAATTTGTTGCCACTCGTCCAGCCCTGCAAAAGATGCTTAAAGATGTGTTACACACAGAAACAAAGAAACACAGTCATCAATATGAAAGAAGGTAAAGGAAGGAAACCAAGGAAGGAAAGCTCACAGCAAAAGATCACAGGGAATTCAAAGCATATATTAGAACTTATCTTTGGCAAATGGCAGGGCAAAGTTACCACTTATCATTAGTCACATTGAACGTGAATGGCCTGAACTGTCCAGTTAAAAGACACCGTTTGGCTGATTGGGTTAAAAAACAAAACCCATCTATTTGCTGCCTACAAGAAACACATCTTTCCAACAAAGATCCATACAGACTGAAAGTGAAAGGCTGGAAAAAGATATACCATGCCAACAGAAATGAAAAAAGAGCAGGCGTAGCCATCTTAATATCAGACACCATAAACTTTACCACAAAAACCATTAAGAGAGACAAAGAGGGACACTACATAATGATTAAGGGATCAATTCAACAGGAAGATATAACAATTATCAATGTATATGCACCTAACTACAGGGCACCGGTTTATCTAAAAGATTTGTTAACGGACTTAAAGGGAGACTTAGACCCCAATACAATAGTACTGGGGGACTTCAATACTCCACTCTCAGAAATAGACAGATCAATAGGACAGAAGATCAACAAGGATACAGTAGATTTAAACGACACTATAGCCCAAATGGATCTAACAGATATATACAGAACTTTCAATCCTACAGCTAAAGATTTTACATTCTTCTCAGCAGTACATGGAACCTTCTCTAGGATTGACCACATACTAGGCCATAAAGCAAGTCTCAGCAAATTCAAAAGAATTAGAATCATACCATGCAGCTTCTCAGACCATAAAGGAATGAAGTTGGAAATGAACAACTCAGGAATCCCTAGAGCATACGCAAACACATGGAGATTGAACAACATGCTCCTGAATGAACAATGGGTCATAGAAGAAATCAAAAGAGAAATCAAAAACTTTCTGGAAGTAAATGAGGATAACAGCACAACATACCAAAACTTATGGGACTCAGCAAAAGCAGTGTTAAGAGGAAAGTTTATATCAATAGGTGCCTACATCAAGAAATTGGAAAGGCACCAAATAGATGAGCTTTCTATTCACCTCAAGGATCTAGAAAACCTACAGCAAACCAGACCCAAATCTAGTAGGAGAAGAGAAATAATTAAAATCAGAGAAGAAATCAACAGGATTGAATCAAGAAAAACATTACAAAAAATCAGCCAAACGAGGAGCTGGTTTTTTGAAAAAATAAACAAAATTGACACCCCATTGGCCCAACTAACTAAAAAAAGAAGAGAAAAGACCCAAATCAATAAAATCAGAGATGAAAAAGGAAATGTAACAACAGACACCACAGAAATAAAAAGAATCATCAGAAATTACTACAAGGACTTGTATGCCAGCAAACAGGGAAACCTATCAGAAATGGATAGATTCCTGGACACATGCAACCTACCTAAATTGAACCAGGAAGACATCGAAAACCTAAACAGACCCATAACTGAGACAGAAATTGAAACAGTAATAAAGGCCCTCCCAACAAAGAAAAGCCCAGGACCAGATGGATTCACTGCTGAATTCTACCAGACATTTAAAGAAGAACTAACTCCAATTCTTCTCAAACTATTCAGAACAATTGAAGAAGAGGGAATCCTCCCAAATTCTTTCTATGAAGCCAGCATCACCTTAATTCCTAAGCCGGGAAAAGATGCAGCACTGAAAGAGAATTACAGACCAATATCCCTGATGAACATAGATGCAAAAATCCTCAATAAAATTCTTGCCAATAGAATGCAACAACACATCAGAAAGATCATCCACCCAGACCAAGTGGGATTTATCCCTGGTATGCAGGGATGGTTTAATGTGCGCAAGACAATCAATGTGATACACCACATTAACAGACTGCAGAAGAAAAACCATATGATTCTCTCAATAGATGCCGAGAAAGCATTTGATAAAATACAACACCCGTTCATGATGAAAACTCTAAGCAAACTGGGTTTGGAAGGAACATTCCTCAATACAATCAAAGCAATCTATGAAAAACCCACAGCCAACATCCTATTGAATGGGGAAAAGTTGGAAGCATTTCCACTGAGATCTGGGACCAGACAGGGATGTCCACTCTCACCACTGCTATTCAATATAGTTCTGGAGGTTCTAGCCAGAGCTATTAGGCAAGAAAAAGAAATTAAAGGGATACAAATTGGGAAGGAAGAACTCAAACTATCCCTCTTTGCAGATGACATGATTCTGTATTTAGGGGACCCAAAGAACTCTACCAAGAGACTATTGGAACTCATAGAAGAGTTTGGCAAAGTAGCAGGGTATAAAATCAATGCACAAAAATCAACAGCCTTTGTATACACAGACAATGCCATGGCCGAGGAAGAAATTCTAAGATCAATCCCATTCACAATAGCTACAAAAACAATCAAATACCTTGGAATAAACTTAACCAAGGACGTTAAAGATCTCTACGATGAAAATTACAAAACCTTAAAGAAAGAAATAGAAGAGGATACCAAGAAATGGAAAAATCTTCCATGCTCATGGATTGGAAGAATCAATATCATCAAAATGTCCATTCTCCCAAAAGCAATTTATAGATTCAATGCAATACCAATCAAGATACCGAAGACCTTCTTCTCAGATCTGGAAAAATTGGTGCTGAAATTTATATGGAGGCACAAGAGACCTCGAATAGCTAAAGCAATCTTGTACAACAAAAACAAAGCCGGAGGCATCACAATACCAGATTTCAGGACATACTACAGGGCAGTTGTAATCAAAACAGCATGGTACTGGTACAGAAACAGAAGGATAGACCAATGGAACAGAATTGAAATACCAGAAATCAACCCAAACATCTACAGCCAACTTATATTTGATCAAGGATCTAAAACTAATTCCTTGAGCAAGGACAGTCTATTCAATAAATGGTGCTGGGAAAATTGGATTTCCACGTGCAGAATCATGAAGCAAGACCCCTACCTTACACCTTACACAAAAATCCACTCAACATGGATTAAAAACCTAATCTACGACCTGACACCATCAAGTTACTAGAGAACATTGGAGAAACCCTTCAAGATATTGGCACAGGCAAAGAGTTTCTGGAAAAGACCCGGGAGGCACAGGCAGTCAAAGCCAAAATTAACTATTGGGATTGCATCAAATTGAGAAGTTTCTGTACTGCAAAAGAAACAGTCAGGAGAGTGAAGAGACAACCGTCAGAATGGGAAAAAATATTTGCAAACTATGCAACAGATAAAGGGTTAATAACCAGAATCTACAAAGAGATCAAGAAACTCCACAAAAACAAAACCAACAACCCAATTAAGAGATGGGCCAAGGACCTCAATAGACATTTTTCAAAAGAGGACATCCAAATGGCCAACAGGCACATGAAAAAATGTTCAAGGTCATTAGCAATCAGAGAAATGCAAATCAAAACCACAATGAGGTTCCACCTCACCCCGGTTAGAATGGCTCACATTCAGAAATCTACCAACAACAGATGCTGGCGAGGATGTGGGGAAAAAGGGACACTAACCCACTGTTGGTGGGAATGCAAACTGGTCAAGCCACTATGGAAATCAGTCTGGAGATTCCTCAGAAACCTGAAGATAACCCTACCGTTCGACCCAGCCATCCCACTTCTTGGAATTTACCCAAAGGAATTTAAATTGGCAAACAAAAAAGCGGTCTGCAGCCTAATGTTTATTGCAGCACAATTCACAATAGCTAAGACCTGGAACCAACCTAAATGCCCATCAACGGTAGACTGGATAAAGAAATTATGGGATATGTACTCTTTAGAATACTATACTGCAGTAAGAAACAACGAAATCCAGTCATTTGCAACAAAATGGAGGAATCTGGAACACATCATGCTGAGTGAAATAAGCCAGTCCCAAAGGGACAAATACCATATGTTCTCCCTGATCGGTGACAACTGACTGAACACCAAAAAGGAAACTTGTTGAAGTGAAAGGGACACTATGGGAAACGGTGACTTGATCAGCATAGCCCTGACTGTTAATGAACAACTTAATACATTATCCCTCTTAGTAGTTTTTTTGTCTGTTCTACTTAATATGACTGATTTAATTCTGTAATTAATACACAGTTATTCTTAAGTGTTGAAATTTAACTGAAATGTGATCCCTGTTAAACATAAGAGTAGGAATAAGAGAGGGAAGAGATATATAATTTGGGACATGCTCAAGCTGACTTGCCCCAAATGGTAGAGTTAGAAACATACCAGGGGATTCCAATTTAATCCCATCAAGGTGGCATGTACCAATGCCATCTCACTAGTCCAAGTGATCAATTTCAGTTCGCAATTGATCATAATGAAAGGACTAAGAGTCAAAGGGAGCACATAAGCAAGTCTAGTACCTGCTAACACTAACCGATAGAATAAATAAAGGGGAGAGTGATCCAACATGGGAAGTGAGATACTCAGCAGACTCATAGAATGGCAGATGCCCTAAATAGCACTCTGGCCTCAGAATCAGCCCTAAAGGCACTCGGATCTGGCTGAAAAGCCCATGAGAGTATTTCAGGCATGGAAAGCCAAGACACTCTGGCAAAAGATCTCTGTGAGTGAGATCTCAGTGGAAAGAACAGGTCTTCAAAGAAGGAGGTACCTTTCTCTGAAGGGAGGAGAGAACCTCCACTTTGACTATGACCTTGTCTAAACAAGATAAGAGTCGGAGAACTCAAGGGGCTTCCATAGCCTTGGAAACTCATGACTGGAGCATAGGGAGATTACTGATGCCATAGACAGGAGTGTCAATTGGTAAAGTCAACAACAGGAGTCACTGTGCACTTACTCCTCATGTAGGATCTCTGTCCTTAATGTGCTGTGCATTGAGATTTAATGCTATAATGAGTACTCAAATAATATATTTCACTTTGTGTTTCAATGGGGGTGCAAACTGTTGAAATCTTTACTTAATGCATACTAAACTGATCCTCTGTAAAAAAAAAAAAAAAAAAAAAAAAAAAAAAAAAAAAAAAAAAGAAAAGAAAAGAAACTATCAACTCCCAACTTGACTCTCACTGGGATTAAACATGACAATAGGTCTGATCTGATTTCATCATCATTAAAAAAAATCATCTATTATTTTTCACTTTATGTTTCTGTGTGGGAGCAAACTGTTGAAAGCCTTACTTAATGTATACTAAGCTGATCTTCTGTATATTAAGATAATCGAAAATGAATCTTGATGTGAATGGAAGGGGAGAGGGAGTGGGAAAGGGGAGGGTTGTGGGTGGGAGGGACGGTATGGGGGGGAAGCCATAGTAATCCATTATTCGTACTTTGGAAACGTATATTCATTAAATAAAAGTTAAAAAAAAAAAAAAAAAAAAAAAAAAAAAAAAACATAGTGTCAATCATGTACCACACATTTGGAAAGAATAAGTTACTTCCTCACAGTCACACAGTTCCTTTATTTCAGTTGAAATATTTTCCTAGTATTGAAGTTACTGACTAATTAAAAATTGGAGAATGCAATGAATGAATTTTGCTTATAAGGAAAATTGGGAGAACATTTCATAAGTAGTTAGAGTTCTAAGTTAACCAATATTAATAGAATATCAGCTAATTTGCTGATAAAATGTAAGATTTAAATATTCGAGCCGGCGCCGTGGCTCAATAGGCTAATCCTCCACCTTGCGGCGCCGGCACACCGGGTTCTAGTCCCGGTCAGGGCGCCGGATTCTGTCCCGGTTGCCCCTCTTCCAGGCCAGCTCTCTGCTATGGCCAGGGAGTGCAGTGGAGGATGGCCCAGGTGCTTGGGCCCTGCACCCCATGGGAGACCAGGAAAAGCACCTGGATCCTGGCTCCTGCCATCGGATCAGCGCGGTGCGCCGGCTGCAGCGGCGGCCATTGGAGGTGAACCAACGGCAAAGGAAGACCTTTCTCTCTGTCTCTCTCTCACTGTCCACTCTGCCTGTCAAAAAAAAAAAAAAAAAAGATTTAAATATTCACCAAAAACTATGCTTTTTGGACATGTGGCACACATCTTGCCATTCTACATTGGTTGGTGGATTTAAGGTATTTTGTAGGCTACATCATCAATGAGATAGGAGGACTCTGTGTTCCAAAGAGATATATGCTTCTATTTACATACTTAGTTAAATACATGCAGTACAGTAAATATATATGCACACACACTATTACACACACACACGCACACACACACTAGCACACAAATATGTGTGTGAACACCTAAAATATTCTCAGTCATCCAGAGATCCAAATCATTGTATTTTAGCTGAAGTAACTAACTTTGATTGAATTCAGATTGTTTTTCCTTCAAAACCCAGTCTCCTAGATTGTGCCAATTTTTAGATTTTAGAAGATAAAAACCTTGAGGTATATTTATCCTGATGCTGTACAATATTTATCTGTATGGTCATCTTTATGCAAATTCACCATAAAGTTAAAATCTTAATTCATATTTAAACGGAAAAATGTGAATGGCTTCCAACCAAAGAAATCTTTAAAAGCAATTATAGAAAATAAGTATATCATTTAATAAGGATTATTTAAAAATTCTTAGAATAGTTCTAAATTTACAACATTAAAATGGGGAATTGTACAGAGTTCCTAGATATCCATTGTTTTCCTAACTCCCCTTGTCCTTCGCATCCTTCCTAACCTGTAGTAAACAACATTCTGTGTTCACATTGTTATAATTTTCTTTTAGCACACACATATGAAGAAGAATATGAGTTGCTGGTCTTTCTGGGTCTGACTTCTTTCACTTAACATGATGTCCTCCAGTTCCATTCATTTTACGGCAAATGACATGATTACATTCTTTGTACAGCTGAATAGTTTTCCATTGTGCATATATACCATATTTTCTTCAATTCATTAATGATGGAGATAATGATTGATTCCATATCTTGGCTATTGTGAACAGCAGTACAATAAACTTGATGTAGCAGTTATCTCTTAGTTACCATGTCTTTTTCATATATACCAAGAATTTAATTGTGTGTTTTAAGAGAGCACTATTTCTCCATTTTGCAACAAAATGGAGGAATCTTGAAAACACCATGCTGAGTGACATAAGCCAGTCCCAAAGGGACAAATATCATATGTTCTCCCTGATTGGTGGCAACTAACTGAGCACCAAAAAGGAAAACTATTGAAGTGAAATGGATACTATGAGAAACAGTGACTTGATCGGCCCGTGTCCTGACTGTTGATGTACAACTTAATACTTTATCCCTTTTAGTATTTTTTTTTGTTCTAGCTAATACTATTGGTTGAACTCTGTAATTAACACACAATTATTCTTAGGTGTTTAAATTTAACTGAAAAGTGATCGCTGTTAAATATAAGAGTGGGAACAAGAAAGGGAGGAGATGTACAATTTGGGACATGCTCAATCAGACTTGCCCCAAAATGGTAGAGTTAGAAACGTGCCTGGGGATTCCAATACAGTGCCATCAAGGTGGCATGTACCAGTGCCATCTCACTAGTCCAAGTGATCAGTTTCAGTTCACAATTGATCACACTGATAGGTCTAAGAGTCAAAGGGATCACACAAACAAGACTAGTGCCTGCTAATATAACTGATAGAATCAAAAAGGAAGAGAACAATCCATCATGGGAAGCGGGATACACAGCAGGCTCATAGAATGGCAGATGTCCTAAATAGCACTCTGGCCTCAGAATAAGCCCTTAAGACGTTCGATCTGGCTGAAGAGCCAATGAGAGTATTTTAGGCATGGAAAGCCAAGACACTCTGGAAAAAAAAAAAAAAAAAAAAACCCTAAAGAAAGATCTCTGTGAGTGAGATCCCAGTGGAAAGAACGGGGCCATCAAAGAAGGAGGTACCTTTCTCTGAAGGGAGGAGAGAACTTCCACTTTGACTATGACCCTGTCCATATGAGATCAAAGCTGGAAAACTCAAAAGGCTTCCATAGCCTTGGCAACTCATGACTAAAGCCTAGGGAAATTACTGACGCCATACACAAGAGTGTCAATTTGTTAAGTCAACAACAGGAGTCACTGTGCACTTATTCCCCATGTAGGATATCTGTCCTTAATGTGTGTTGTCCAATGTGAATTAATGCTATAACTAATGCTCAAACAGTATTTTATGCTTTATGTTTCTGTGTGGGTGAAAATTATTGAAATATTTACATAATGTATACTAAATTGAGCTCCTGTATATAAAGAGAATTTAAAATGAATCTTGATGTAAATGGAATGGGAGAGGGAGCAGGAGATCTGAGGGTTGCTGTTGGGAGGGAAGTTATGGTGGGGAAAAAGCCATTGTAATCCATAAGCTGTACTTTGGAAATTTATATTTATTAAAAAACATTGAAAAAAAAACAAAATATCTTACGGACATTTTGATAATCGTAATTTTCCCAACTCATGAACCTGGAGGATAGTTCCAAATTTTGTGTCATCTTCTATTACTTTCTTTAATGTTTTGTGATTTTCATGGTGCAGATCTTCCAACTCCTTTGTTAAAAGTATTCCAAAATATTTAATTTTTTCCATAAATATTTGAATGGGATCGATGTTAGAAGTTCTTTCTCAGCCATGATATTGTCTATGTATACAATACAAAAGACTATTGATTTTTGTGTGTTAATTTTATATCCTGCCACTTTATCAAATTCATTCTTGAGTTCCAGTAGTCTCTTAGTGGATTCTTTTGATTCCCCTATATATAGAATCATGTCATCTGCAAATAGTGATAATTTGACTTCCTCTTTTATAATTTGTAACCTTTTGGCTTCTTTTTCTTGCCTAATGTCTCTGGCTAAAACTTCTAGGATTATATCGAATAGCAAATGTGAGAGAAGGGGTCCTTGTCTGGTTCCAGATCTCAGTGGGAATGCTTCTAACTTTTCCGCATTCAATAAGATGCTGGCTGTGGGTTTGTCTAAAACTGCCAAATTTGTGTTGAGGAGTGTTCCTTCTATACCAAATTTACTTAATGTTTTCATCCCGAAATGATGTTGTATTTTATCAAATGTTTTCTCTGCATCTATTGAGATAACCATATGGTTTTTGTTCTTAATCTAATATAATGCATCACATTTATTGATCTGCAAATGTTGAACCACCCCTGCATGACAGGAATGAATCTTATTTGGCTCATTCTAATTCATCTTTTTAATGTGTCATTGGATTCAATTAGTTAACATTTTGTTGATAATTTTTGCATCTATGGTCATCAGAAATAGTGGTCTATAGTTCTCTTTCTCTATTGTATCTATTTCTGGCTTAGGAATTAAGGTGATGCAGACTTCATAGAAGGAGTTTGGGAGAATTCCCTCCCTTTCAATTGTTTTAATAGCTTGTAAAGAATTGGAGTTAGTTCTTCTTTAAATGTCTGGTAGAATTCAGCAATGAAGTTTTCCAGTCCTGGGCTTTTCCTTGTTGGGTGAGTATTTATTACTGATTCAACCTCCATCATGGTTATTGATCTGCTTAGGTTTTCTATGTCTTCTTGACTGAATTTTAGTAGATGGGGTGTGTCCAGGAATCTATCTATTTCTTCTAGATTTTACAATTTTTTGGCATATAGCTCTTTGAGTAATTCCAGATGGTTCTTTTATTTCTGCGCCATTTGAGCTTATATTACCTTTTTCTTTTTCTTTTTCTTTTTTCTTTTTTTTTTTTTTTTTTTGACAGGCAGAGTTAGACAGTGAGTGAGAGAGAGAGACAGAGAGAAAGGTCCTTCTTCCATTGGTTCACCCCCCAAATGGCTGCTACGGCCTGCACGCTATGCTGATCCGAAGACAGGAGCATGGTGCTTCTCCTGGTCTCCCATGAGGGTGCAGGGCCCAAGTACTTAGGCCATCCTCCACTGCACTCCCGGGCCACAGCAGAGAGCTGGACTGGAAGAAGAGCAACTGGGACAGAACCCAGTGCCCCAACTGGGACGAGAACCCAGGGTGCCAGCACCACAGGCTTAGGATTTGCCAAGTGAGCCATGGTGCCAACCACATTACCTTTTTCTAATATGATTTTAGTCATCTGGGTCTCTCCCTCTTGTTTTTTTTTTTTTTTTTTTTTTTTAGAAGTTGAGTCAGTGGTGTTATCAATTTTTTAAAAAAAACAGCTCTTCCTTTCATTGATCTTTTGTATTATTTTTTCAATGTTATTTCTTCTCTAATTTTAATTATTTCTTTCCTCCTACTAATTTTGGGTTTGGTTTTTTGTTGCTTTGCTTTCCTAAAAAAGAACTTTAAATTTATTTATCAATTTGAGAGGCAGAGTTACAGACAGGAGAGATAAAGAGGTCTTCCATCTGTTGGATCACTATCCAAATGATCTCTATGGCTGGAGCCAGGCCAGGCTGAAGCCAGTAGCCAGGAGCTTCTTCCAGGTCTTCCATGTCGGTGCAAGGGCCCAAGCACTTTGGTCATCCTCCACTGTTTTCCTAGGCCATTACCAGAGAGTTGGACCAGAACTGGAGCAGCCGGGAATCAAACTGTCACCAGTATGGTAGGTTGGCTCTGCAGTCAAAACTTAACGCACTATGCCACAGCGCTGGCCCCTGGTAATTTTTCTAGGACTCTCAGATGCATTAATAGCTCATTTATTTCATGTCATTCCAATTTTTGATGCAGGTACTAATTTCTAAGACTTCCTTGTTAACACTGCTTTTGTTGTATCCCATAAGTTTTGATGGTACGTGTTGTTGTCTTAGTTCATTTCCTTTATGTTTGCTTGCAGCAATTTCATAATTTTAGATCTCATATTGGAGGGTTAGAGATATAATATTTTCTACATACATATATTATTATTTGCCAGCACCATCTGTTGAAAAGACTCGGCTTCCTCCAATGTGTGTTCTTGGAAACTTTGTCAAAAATAAGTTGCCTCTATGTGCTTGGATTCATTTCTGTACTCTTTATTCTTTTGCATTGATCTATGTGTTTGTTTACATGACAGTACCATATTGTTTTAATTACTGTAGCTTTGTAGTGTGCTTTGTAATTTTATAGTTTGATTCATCCAGCTTGATTTTTTCACTAAGGATCAGTTTTTACTGTTTGGTGTCTTTGTGGACTCTCATGAATTTCAATATCTTTTTATAATTCCATAAAGAATGTTATTGTTCTGATAAGTATTGAATTAAATCTGGAGATTGCTTTATGTAGTATGGACATTTTAATATTTATTCTTCCAATATTTGATAATAGAATATGTTCCCTTTTTTATGCATCCTTGATGATTTGTTTCATTAGTGTTTTACAATTTTCATTGTAGAGGTCTTTCAGTTCTTTAGCTAAATTTATTCCTAAATATTTATATTTTTGTAACTAGTACCAGTAACATTTCTTTCTTGATATCTCTTCAGAAAGGTCATTATTGGAGTATAAAGATGCTACTGTTGTTTATTGCTTTTTATACCATGCAACTTGACTGGATTAGAATATAAATTCTCTCAGGTTTTTGATGGAGTGTGTAGATTTTTTCATGTACAAAATCATGTCTTCTGCAGGCGTAGATATTTCAATATTCTCCTTTCCAATTGTGATGCCCTTTATTTCTTTCTCTTCACTGAATGTTCCTGCCAACACTTCTAACAGTATCCACATGAGGGTGGTTAAAGTGGGCATCTTTGTCTTAGATCTGAGGAGAATTGCTTCCAGCTCTTTCCTCGTCAGCATGATAATGACTGTGGGTTTGTCATATATAGCCTTTATTATTTTTTGGTATATTCCTTCATCCCTAATTTGTTTTCTGGTTGGTTTGTTCATTTTTCAAATCTTATCAAATGGTTTCTCTGAATCAATTGAGAATATCATAGATTTTTTCTTAATATTTATTTATGAGAGAGAGAGAGAGAGAGAATCTTGTGGCCTGGCCACCTATAGCCATGTGTTAGAAGCGGCAAAGGGCCCTTCCTTCGTTCTGCTCCTCTTGGGTTTTTCTGGCTGCTGTGGGTGCTAGTACCAAGAAATTTAGCGGAACTTCCCGGGATCACAAAGAATAAGTACATCACTCTAGGGTTTCTTCCCAGAATTTTCATGGTTGCAGGAATGATGGTGTCTGCTCTCTGCCCTGGAAAGTGCCCTGTGTCTGGCTCCAGTGGCTTCTGGGAGCAGTGGGACTATTTATTGACCCTTAATTCAGAACTAATTTTAGCAGCGGCTCTACCACAGTAACTCAGAGTCTAACTCTGTCCTGCCCAGGAGAGGCTATATGGTTTGCTGTCAACTTTCTAGATTATATTTGAAGTCAGAGAGGATTATGGGATGCTGTTGTAGTCAGGGTTGCTGGTCTGTGTTGGTGGCAGGGGATGAGGCACTTTCTTCTTAGTTTTTCCCAGGGAGATGATGTCTCCCCAGCCAGGGACCTGACATACCGGCTGTGGTGCCTGTGATGGGCTCTGCTCCTCTCTGTGTGCTGACGCTCAGACTCTCTGTGCTATTTGTCATTCCTGTCATTTCTTTACTGAAATTTTCCCTCAATCAGTCCCCTGGAAACATGCTCCTTTTTGTTGTTGTGGAATTTTTCTGTGGCTGAGGTTATTGACGCTTCTCTCTTTTCAACCCTGTTAGTCTCTTGAACAAACTCTTATTGTCTGTTTTCTCAAGAGATTCACATAGGATTCTTACTTATTACTAAACATCAACTTCCAGGATTCTACATTATCTGCCAGTAAAGAGTATTTTTAAGAAACCCAGATATTTATTAAATTAAGCACAAAAGCAATATATAAAGCAACTTGGGCATATTTCTTATTATTTACGTCACTAAGTGACATTAGCATAAAGATTTCAAATAAATTTCTTTTACAGCCTAGTGGATACATATAATTAACTAAAGGCCATGGACCCATCGTAATTCCCCTTGAAGAAGCAACATGGACAAGGGTTATCATCCACCCCAACCATTTTAGAATGGAATTCCTGTTCTCCTGTGACGCTTAGCTATTTTCACTTTCCCAGCACTTGAATGCAAGTATATAATGAAAACTGGCTGTCATAATATTATTAAAATTTGCATACCATTATTTTTATAGATTTCAGATATTCATTCCTATGGAAATAAAATTTTTATGTGTGCTGCCTAAACTTTCACTTGCATTTAGTGCATATGTTGATAAATAAAGGAATCGACAAGGCTCAGATGGATGAATTAATGCAAGTTGAACATATACTAGTAACCAGACATTGATAATAAATGACAAATAACAAAATAAATACTTAAAGATACAACAATACCAAATATTACCAGTACCATTGAAGTTCCTCTGTGTCACTTTCTTTTTTTTTTAATTTTTTCTTTTAAATTTTTTTTTTTGACAGGCAGAGTGGACAGTGAGAGAGAGAGAAACTGAGAGAAAGATCTTCCTTTTGCCATTGGTTCACCCTCCAATGGCCGCTGCGGCCGGCACGCTGATCCGAAGCCAGGAGCCAGGTGCTTCTCCTGGTCTCCCATGCGGGTGCAGAGCCCAAGGACTTGGGCCATCTTCCATTGCACTCCCGGGGCACAGCAGAGAGCTGGCCTGGAAGAGGGGCAACCGGGACAGAATCCGGCGCCCTTACCGGGACTAGAACCCCGTGTGACGGTGCCGCAGGCAGAGGATTAGCCTAGTGAGCCGTGGCGCCGGCCCCTCTGTGTCATTTTCTAGTCACAGCATTTCCCTAAAGATTATTGCCATCTGGACATATGAGAGAGTAGCTTTACATGTTTAATGTACACAAATTGATTTATACAAGTTTCTCTTTGGCTTTTTTCATTCTAATTTTTATGTTAAGATTAACGTATATTGTTGTGCATAGGTATAATTTTTCACTGTCGCTAATATATGAAATCCAACTGTGTGATTAAATCACTATTTGTCTCATGTGCCACTGAAGAACATTTGAGCTCATGAAATCTTTTGAGTGTCTCTTTGTAGCATTTGTGTTAGGGTTATGTCTCACAACAAAACTTACGGGCCATGCAGTTTACATACATATATGCATTTTAAAAAATACTGCTAATGTTATTCACCAATAGGATTGGCCATTATATATTCCCACAGCAGTATATGCGTGGTGCTTCTCCCTTCACATCATCTCAGCTTGGTACTTTGAGTCTTGTTCTTTTAGTAGGGTTTCCACAATAATTGATAATTTTAGTCCTTGTTCACCACCTCAAGATATTTTGTACTGTATAATATCTATTCCATTATTTTGTCTTTTCTATTGAGCTGCTTGTTTTGATTTCAGCGAGATCTAGGCTAGTTCTTCATTGCTCAGGATACAACCTTTTGTCAGATGCAGTTGTTGCAAACATCATCTCTGTTGTCACCTACACATTCCATTTTCTCTTGGAATTTCAATTTATCACTTTTTAAACTTTTCTGGTTAGTGATTTGTAGCCTATGAAATCGTTACCTACTTTATGATTATACAGATTTCCTCCTATGCTTTCTTTTGAAGTGTTATTTTATTTTTATACCTACGCCTGCATTTGTTGTTTATATTAAGAGGTAAGGTAAAAGATTTAAATTTTTTTTATCTGAACAGCTATTTGGTTTCTCCTACTTACTTAAAAATTCATTTAATTTCACATTCCAATGCATGGTCACTTTTGTCATAAATTCCATCAATGTATTTTAACTCAATATATATTGAACATCTGAAATGACCAATTTCCTATTGCACATGCATGAGAGGAAAGTTATAAACATAAAGTAATAATAATACCAATGAAGAGGAAGTCATATGGCATAAATTTAATATAATACACACTAATAGATGCTATAACAGAATCACTACAGAAGTGCTGAACAAACACTGCATTAATTTCTAGCAAATAAACAAATGTCTTTTGGTAGTCACTGACATATGTGAGTGGGGAAAGGCACAGGAATAGTAGCCCATGAAACTAAAATCCATTGTTCCTTGATCAGGGTGCATGTCAGTGAACAGGTGGAAGAATCCTTGTAAATGGAAGATTGATACCATTGGTAGTAGAGTATCAGCAAGGGGCTAAGACTTTTGAACTTGTCTTTAAAGAATGCATGAAATTTTTATGAATCAAAATAATGAAATTTGGGTTTTAGAGTAATTATAGTGAATGTTATATTTCTAAGAGAGAAAAGGAGAAGTGGATTTCTGAGCTGAGCAATGTCATGCACTTAAGATAAGAATAAAGGAAGTTCGGAAGTGTGGAAGGGTGGAGATGGGAAGCTGGTACGGATCTCCTCAGTATGTGACAGAGAAGAATTTCAAACTTGGAAGGTAGTCTCGCATTAGAGTGGTAAAATTGGAACCCCTCTCAAGGATTAATTTTGCAAATTGCAAGAGAACACACAGTAGAGGAGTATACATTGAAATCTAAAGAAGAATAAGCATGAAATTATTAGGAGGTCCAGGATTGTACTTCTTATTCACTAAATTTGAGAGCAGTTTGGCAGCAAGTGATAAACAGAAGCTATTGTTTCTAAAGAAAATGTGTAGGTATATACTTGTAGAACAAGAGGATAAGTAAGAGACAGAGTGAGGAGAGGAGAAAGGAAGAGGGACACTACCAAAGGGCAAGATACAAACAATTGAAAGATCAACACTATCCTTGGAGAGCTATGAACTAGCAAGTAGAACTCTTAGAGATGCTTTCTCAGCTACTATTCTGAATACTCCATTGCTATCTGTACAAAAGATAAGTAAAACTTGTGGATGGATCTCAACATGTTGAAAGATCTGCTGTCATCCCCCCAAATGATGGGAACTTCTCGTGTTGATTCAAAGCAGTGTTGGAGCAGGTGCAATGCTCTTTGCATATTAAAAGATAAAGGCCTTGGCCGGCGCCGCGGCTCACTAGGCTAATCCTCCGCCTAGCGGCGCCGGCACACCGGGTTCTAGTCCCGGTTGGGGCGCCGGATTCTGTCCCGGTTGCCCCTCTTCCAGGCCAGCCCTCTGCTGTGGCCAGGGAGTGCAGTGGAGGATGGCCCAGGTGCTTGGGCCCTGCACCCCATGGGAGACCAGGAAAAGCACCTGGCTCCTGGCTCCTGCCATTGGATCAGCGCGGTGCGCCTGCCGCAACGTGCCGGCCGCGGCGGCCATTGGAGGGTGAACCAACGGCAAAGGAAGACCTTTCTCTCTGTCTCTCTCTCTCACTGTCCACTCTGCCTGTCAAAAAAAAAAAAAAAAAAAAAAAAAAAAAAAAAAAAAGATAAAGGCCTTTCTCCAACGTTGTGATGACCTTTGCATTTCCCTTACAGAATGCCACTTCATGGGCTACATTCTTTCTGTCAGTGTTGTAAATGCAAGCTTATTTTTAGCATCTAATCTAATAGCTCTTTAAAGAGATGAAATTTAGATGCTTGCAATAATATTTTATTCTGCTTATCATTAATTATGCCATTGTCCCATCACCACTCTTTGTTCTTGAATCAGAGCTTTTATAATATTGCATGGGTAAATACTAAGGGATGAAAGTTCAACTTATGAGTTTCTTTTAAAAATGTGAGGTTAAATTTTGAAGAAATCTAAAGGGAAAAGTATCCTTTATTCAAGACAACCTTAGTTAAATCTGAATCATCTTTAAAACCATAAATATGTTTCTGTAATTCTATTTGTAGGATTTCATGTTAATGCATTTGTGTCTATATATACTCTTTTAATGCTAAGTGTTTTGGTTTTCTTTATTTTTTAAATTTTTTATTTAGTAAATATAAATTTTCAAAGTACAGTTAATGGATTACAATGGCTCCCCCCCCATAATTTCCCTGCCACTCACACCCCTCCCATCTCCCCTTCACTCTCCCATTCCATTCACATCAAGATTTATTTTCAATTATCTTTATATACAGAAGATCAGTTCAGTATATATTAAGTAAAGATTTCATCAGTTTGCACAGTGTAATTTCAAAATATATGGCAATTTAAAATACTATACTGTGGAAAAACGTAAATTATAAGTGAGTACACATTTTTCCTACTCTGCTCCCTCTCTATTCTCCTCCCTTTCCTTTCTTTTCCTTTCCCTTCATTTCTTTTGTGTCTTTCCTTCCAGTAACATAGTCCAAGAGCACTGTGTGGAGCTAAGTGAGGTCAGTGTCAACATGTGAGTGTATGGGAGCAGTAAAGGGACAGAGGTGAGAGTCAGAGTCCAGACAGTTGGGAAGATGGCCGCCTGGTGTGCAGGCATAGCCGAGCAGGGCATCCGAGCACTGGTGGAGTTCACAAGGCTGCCACCCTGGAGGCAGTCCAGGGAGAGGATCAAAGATTGTGCAGATGGTTGCTCAGCATATGCATTTGGACCCTGAGTGGGGAGAGGAGGTGGTTCATGGCAGGAGAGGCTGTCCTGGTCCGAAGTCTGGGATGGGTAAGAACAGAGACCCAGGGAGGGGACCCTGCAAATTAGAATACACAAGGGATTAGAGTTCAGTAATTTGTGTGGTATGACTGCAGGACAGGAACACTGTCTTAGTTTGTGGGAGACTGAGAAGCAGCTGAATGGTGAGGTGGCTGAAGTGACCTAAGTAAGGTGAAAATGGGGTCCAGTTGGTGCAGTGTTGGCCTTGTGTGAGGTGGTAGAATGTAACCAAGGTGAGAGTGAAAGAATGGTCTTGCCAAGGTGTCAAAAGCTGGTAGGGTGAGGGGTACTTTCACACTGGGAGGGGGGTGACAGATCTTCATACCCCACACAGGAAGGTAGGCTGGCTTGTGATCTACAATAGATCAGGCTCAGGAGTGGATGGCAAATGGATCTGAGATGCACCTGATTTCTAGTGGTGGAGGATTACAGGAAGATTAAAGGTGTTCATTCACATAGTGGGGTAGCCAGGTGTTCATGGTCATATCCTAGCGAAGTAAGGAGGGCTCTCCCCTGGGTCAGCTTCATGTGCAGTCTCATAACAATGCCGTGATAAGGTCTCTGTATAGAAGCGTGGCCCAGGGCAGCTGTTGAAGTGTACCGGAGGGCATTTGAGTAGAAAAAATGGTGGCAAAAAACATGGTGCACTGGCTTACCAGTAGCTTAACTTGGAAAATACATAAATATAGTAAAGATACCTTTTCCATTCTCTGTTGTAGAATAAAATTGCTATTAGAGTCTTCAAGAAAACAAATACTAAACCTGTGGTATTGAATGGGAATTGGAGATACTGAGGTGAAGTTTTTTTAGGTTAATATAGACATAAAGAGGTAGCATTAGATGTAGATGTAGACATGGATAAATATCTTCATTTCCCTGAACTGTTTTCTAAGAGATTATGACATTACTGATACATCAAAAGCACTGAGCACACCAATAGCCAGAATTTGATCTCTAAATTCCATTCTCCACTACAAGGAATCAGGGTTGGAAAAGTAGCTAATGTCTCTGACAGTTGTGGAAAATGTCAAAAGGAGTTGGACATTTATCAAGGGAGAAGAAAGTAGAATTTCAATAATTTGAAATTCATGTCATAAGGGAAGGGAAACCAACATAAAGGACCCTTTCATGAATATTAAAAAAAAACCTGAATTTTAAAACGAGTATGGATAGGAATTGGTTATTGGTTGTAAGTATGAACTTTTGAGTAACATAGAGTTTCAGTATTCTATGCTGATATACATATTTAAATGAATTTGTTGAAATTTTTATGAGCAACTATACATTTACATGGTCTCTCAGCATTCCCCACAAAGACACTTGTTAAGTACAAAGGGACAAATAATAATATCACACAGGAAAATTGTAACAGATAGACACTGAATTCAGTGATGCCAGGGGATATCATCAAAAATGGGACGATAGAAACTTGAGCCAGGCCCACCTGATAGGAAAGAATGGGAGGTACCCTCTTGCCAGATACGTGACCTGAATCTAAATATGGGGAAATATCAGACCAAAACTGAAGTACATTCTCCACAATAACTGAGGTGCAACCTTCAAAAATGTCAAAACTATTAAAGTCAGAGAAAGTCTGAAAACCATTCTATATTATTGGAATATAAATGAAGCCAAATGTAACACTTGATTCTGGACTGGATTCATACTATTAAGGACATTACTGGCACAACTGGTAGGCTTTAATGAGATTTTAGTATTTGGTATAAATAATGTGTCAATAATATGTTGATATGGGTAGCCTAATTGCAGTTACATAGGGTAAAATATTAGTTTTAGGAAATACACTATTAAGAATATGGGATGAGGAAGCTTCGTGTCAGAAACTTATACTCAAGTAGTTTAGAAAGAAAAAATATTTTGTGTGTTGCATCCAACTTTTTGGTAATTTGGAGGTTATTCTACAAACAAGAAATGAAAATAAACAAACAATAAATAAATACATAAATAAATAAGAAAAGAAGAAATAAGGACGAAAATGTTGTGCTCTTATTGAAGATATTTTAAAGATCCATCTCTTAGGGGGCCAGCACTGTGGGTCCCAGAGGAGGCTCCTGGCTTCAGATCAGCCTAACTCTGGGCATTGTGGCCATTTGGGGAGTGACAGTGGATGCAAGATCTCTCTCTCTCTGCCTCTGCCCCTCTGTAACTCTACCTTTCAGATGAATAAATAATCTTTAAAATAAAATTAAAAGAAAGATACATCTGTTAATGTGGCTATGTATGTATATATATATATATGCATATATATATATAGACTTGGACCATCTTCTGCTGCTTTCCCAGGTGCATTAGCAGAAAGCTGGATTGGAAATGGAGTAGCCGGGACTCAAACTGGCACCCATATGGGATGCCGCACTGTAGGCAGAGGCTTAACCTTTTACACCATAGCACTAGTCGCCACACTTTCCTTAGAGCCCACAGCTGTTACTACTTTTTAGGCTTGATTTCCTGAATAAGACTACATGCAGAGTAGAAAACAATTCTGAGATAGTATCAAAATACAATGGCTGCTAAATCACCTCCCTGAATTCTGTAAGCAGGGAGATGTGATTGCCGTCACTAACATTCAGTGAACCACACAGGATGCTCTCCTGAGGACAGTGCTCTCCTGAGGACAGATGGGCCATATTCTTCTGCTTGTCTGAAATTGAAAGTTGGCATGATTCTCATAGCTCTTCTGCTGCTGGCCATGTGGACATCCTCTAAAATCGTTTTGGACTCTGACACCAGGAACAAAGCATTGTGGATTCTGTGGATAAAAATAATATTGACATTTTTGAGTATATCCTTATCTATGAGGATACATGCTGTATTTTGAGGAGAAAGTGCTTCACTAACAGGTAGAATTTAGTCAGCATTTTGAAGATTAAATCCTTTTTTGTCGCGTTCCTCGACCAGCAAAGAAGACACAACCCGAACTCTTCTTCAAGCAGTTTATTCAGGAACCTTGAACAAGCTTCTTCTTCCACCTCCTTCCCTCTCCCATCCCTCTTATAGCCATCAGCACACCAATCAAAAGCAGCCAAGTGGCAAGGATTGATAGGTACAGCAATGCAGAAGCCAGAAGGGAGCTCAGCCATCTCCTTATTAGGAGTTGTTCGTTTCTCGCCAGTCCTTCCAGGAGAAAGGAGCCGGCGCCATCTTTAGGGCATGGTGCAATGGCTCCCCACAGTTCCCCCTTTTTGTTTTAGAACCAGGCATCTAAGGATTACAGGAGAAGGTAGGGGTCTGTCCCCCACTGCCAGGCATCCACCTGGAACAGCATCCTTTTCGCGGGGGTGGGATCTGGGATGCCAACCCACATGCAGACAGACTTGCCTTCCAGAGAACGTAATGGCTCGTTCTCTCTGCAGTGCTTTGCCTCGCACCCTGCACCCATGCCTAGCATTCAAGGAAGGCCAGCCATGCTTGCGGCGATTGTCCAGCCTCAAGGGCATAAAAGGCTTGAGCTATCATGGCCAATTCCCGCCGATGAGCTGTCCTCATCTTGCACAAACACCACAGGCAAAATAACACAACAAGTAACAGCAACCCCATCAAAGCTCCAAGTCCCGCCCACTCCTTCAGGTTGGAGACAGCTGTGCGGATCCAGGATGACAATCCAGATGTGAAGGAGACATCCACACGCGTGGAGTTGATGGTGACCACGGCAAGGAGCAGTTGCTTCAAGGTGTAGTCAAATGGAAATGGCGGTTATAATGGCTGCAGTAACGATCCCAATCAGCAATGTTATCGTAATAAAGATCGAGGGGCTGCTTTATGACATTGTCTGTTTGCCGCACCAGTCGCTCAGGTAACCATCGAGAATATAGAAACATGTCCACGTCCCCATATTAAAACAGGGTCAGGTCCATACCATTGAGCAGTTAGAGGGTCTTTCCACTTCACATAGACTTGTTGTCTTTTGGTTTCAGGATGCCAGTGACGATCAGCTGCAGTTTTCCCTTGATTATCCAGTATTAGAAAATTTAAAATGAAAAGAGCATGTGATAGCCATTTTTGTGGGGAATATGCCATGGTCCCATATTCCCCCTTTTTTATTTTTTGTAAATAATTTTTTAATGTGGCATGTGCTCGTTCCACAATACCTTGTCCCTGGGGATTATAAGGAATCCCGGTGATGAGAGATGTGGAAGTTAGTACAGAAGTGCTTAAAAGAGTTGGAAGTATACGCTGGGCCATTATTAGTTTTTATCTGTATAGGGGTTCCTAGAACAGCAAAGGCCTGAAGGCAATGAGAGATGTTTGGCAGCCTCGCCGCATTGCGGGGTGGCAAAAACAAAACCTGAACATGTATCTAAAGAAACATGTATGTATTTTAGTTTACCAAATTCAGAAAAATGGGTAACATCCATCTGCCAAAGCTGATTAGGCATAAAACCTCTAGGATTTACACCATAATAAGGGACCGGGAGAAATGTGACACAGGAAGGGCAGGATTTTACAATTTGCCTTGCCTGTTCCCGGGTGATTCCGTATCTTAATCGTAAGGTTTGGACATTGAGGTGATGCAAATCATGACCATGGGATGCTTCTTAGACTTTGTCAGTCCCTCTTTAAAGGATCTGGCTTCTGAGCCAGAGACTGGAGCAGCTAGAAAGAAACACGTTTATAACTGAAGTTTAGCATCATTTCACATCTTGGCACCACTTTTAATCTAAACAGCCCGATTGGTTATTATCTCTGCAAGATGAGAGATATATCTTTTGACATCTCCAGGGGCCCTCTGGAGATACCAAAAGTCCAGAGAATTTAGAACTTTGATTTTCAGAAAGTCTGTTAAAGGTGCCAAGAGAACTTAGAGTATCTGGTCAAAATAGAATTCCTTAACATTTAGTCAGGGCGATTTTAACACTTTTAGACCAGATCTGATCATAATAATATTTAACATAACTTTTTAAGACTTAATACTTTTTATCAATCATAACTTAACAGACAGTAGAGTACACATTTACTTGGCAGAACATGAATTTTTAGGTCTGTTGTCGAATAAACCAGAAATACAAAAACCTTGAAATAAGAGTTAGCACATGAAATTATCACATAACTCAGAACTATTTAACAGAGTTAAAAAGAGCTTACACGACCTAACTTTAGAAATGGAAGAGTAACTGATTAAGCAGACACTGTTAAAAAGAGACATTACAGTTTTTGCAACAACAGATTTTAAGATTTACAATTGAGACCATTTCCAGATAATTACTAACATTAGTACACATTTAAAAAAATCCCATTGTTATAACAGAAGATCAGACTTCAACTTTAGGTTAGTGTAATTTTGGCATTAACATTTAACTTATAGAAAACTCTGTAAACAATGTTTTAAAATCGTAAACTTTTTACAACTTTTCATGACTTGCTCACACCTTCTGAAACTTTATACCTGTAGTTACTTTTACAGTCTTGAATTATCATGTATGGACAACCTATGAGAATACATGCTGGCAAACTTAAAAGTCTCTCTTATCAAATTTAAGATGTTAAAAGTACACATAATACATTTTCCATATTTTACTTAGCACCGATGCCTGGATAACTTAAAACACTGAGCTATTAATGAATACCACAACATTATCTGAATTAAAAGTCAAAATTACATTTCCATGCTTTTAAGTAACATAAGGATAGCACCACTTGGGCAGCAACAGTCACTAGTGCATATTTACAACTTTGAAAAGATCTTCATCTTTAAGAGAAACAAGTTTAAAGCATATCAAAGACATGTAAATGTAAAACTGAGCAAGTGAACCAAAGGGCGTTTGCATTAACCCAATTTTCTGAACCAATCTGTATTGGCTTACTTGAGTTAACAACATAAAGGCTTGTATACACAGAATTTACTCTCATTTTTATAAGACTACTCTAGCTGAAAAGCAAAAACATGAATACAACATAGATTTGACATCATTTACTACATTTTAATACACTTTGTATAATTTGAATTGACTCAAACAGCTGTTACTTTAACAAATTTAGAGTCCCATCCTTTGAGAGTTCCAGGGATCCGACTGGAAGCCCCAAAGTTGAAAGACTCGGTTTAGAATTTAAACTATCAGAGAGTCAAACCATTTTAGTCAAAAATTAGTACGTTTAACCAAGGCTGTGGACTAGATCTGATCAAAGTTAGGTAATCACTCAAACATTAGAGATAAAACGTAAACAGCTTCATGGTGCAGTTTTTCCAATCAAGACTCATACCGGCAATAGAAAAATGTGAAACCTTCAAGACACCTGAAAACTCTCATTAGATAAGTTAGCTACAGCAGCACAGAAAAGAATTGATTATCAGCGTATGAGCCCATTGCTTAAGTTTTTATTGACTGTAAAGAGAAAAACCCATCAAGTTGGAAAGGGTTATCGAATTAAGACTTTTCTCTAGGTCAAGATACCTGTGGAATTTTTCCTCTCTCTTTCTCCTGGCCTGTCACGTCCCCCTTTTTGTTTTAAAAGATATTCTTTCAGTGTGCAGTGTGCTCGCTCAATTATGCCCTGGCCCTGAGGATTGTACGGCAATCCATGGACAAGTTGAACCTCCATTTTTTGGCAAAAGGTGGTAAAGGTTTGAGATGTATAGGCCGGGCCATTATCAGTTTTTAGCACCTGGGGTCTCTCCCAGGTGGCCCATGCATCCAGACAATGAGCAATCACCTGACGTTAGGGATGCAATTGGGCTAGAAGGTTTAATCAGTCCTGTGGTTTCCAATATCTTTAATGCGTTCACCACATATAAGGAATCTGACAACAAGTTAAAGGCAAAAGAGCACTGCTTAAGGACTTCAATAACTATTTTTAATTCCACAACTTGAGGTGAGTTTGGCTGAAACTGATGAAATACCGGGTCATTACCCTCTACCATATAAACCCCGCAGCCTGTTTTTGACCCATCCGTAAATATATTTGGAGCACCTGGTAAGGGCTCAGCAGCTGTAATTTTTGGAAATCCTCATTTGCCGATTCAATTCCCGTACTTGCTTTATACCAGACTCTTTGTTATTGCCACACTCTTCAGACTCACTGCTGCTTTCTGAGTTACTTTCTGCACTAGTACTACTTACTGAGGAGGGGCTGCGCAACTCGGAAAGATCGGGGTACAGTTTTTTCCTAGTTCTTTTCTGACTCTCCTTCAAAGTTTTCCCTTTTTCACTGGCAGCTCTCTCGGAGCGCTCTTCCTGAAGCTCCTCCAAGGCAGCTTGACCGCTCAGAATAGTTTCACTACACCGCTCATCCTCGAGGCATGCTCGCACTAACTTCCATATTGGTCTCACTCCCCTTTCGAGATTACCCTGTTCGAATGCAAAATCCAAATCCCTGCCTAGTTTGTCCCATGAAGGGATAGTAAGGCTTCCTGAAACCCCATACCAGGGTGCAATGGTATCACAGTTACGTAAAAACCTATGCAATGTACTAGGCTTAAGTTTCAAACCATTTTCTCAAAGCAGTGCATTCAGTGCCAAAAAAATTGGATGGGACTGTGAATTACCCATCGTCAAAAATTGTACTCTTTCCCTGGCCACGGGTCAGAGCTCCTTCTGCTTTTGTCGCAGAACTTCCTCTGCTTTAATCGCAGAGCTATCCTCCTGCTATTGTCGCAGGACTGCCCGCTCATATCGCAGATCCCCACCTTATTTTCCTGGGGGACTTACGAGCGCTGCCCTGACTGCAGGAAGTTCTGAGTTCACGCTTGAGATGGTTCCCCGTACGGGCCACCAGTTGTCGCGTCCCTCGACCAGCAAGGAAGACACAACCCAAACTCTTCTTCAAGCAGTTTATTCAGGAACCTTGAACAAGCTTCTTCTTCCACCTCCTTCCCTCTCCCATCCCTCTTATAGCCATCAGCACACCAATCAAAAGCAGCCAAGTGGCAAGGATTGATAGGTACAGCAATGAGGAAGCCAGAAGGGAGCTCAGCCATCTCCTTATTAGGAGTTGTTTGTTTCTCGCCAGTCCTTCCGGGAGAAAGGAGCCGGCACCATCTTTAGGGCGCGGTGCAATGGCTCCCCACACTTTTTCAAATTCTGCAAAGGAGTTTTTTCCCAGAAAACTATTCCTTTGTGGAAAGTGAATAATAATAATGCATTCCTAAAGTATGTAATGTATATCATAAACCCAAGAAGTTATATATCTATATCTATATCTATATCTATATCTATCTATCTATCTATCTATCTATCTATTTATAGTGATAGAACCGAGGACCTATTATATTTTGATAAAATAATTTTATTTTGGACAATTTACAATTAATTATACTATTTTTATGCTATGACTATACAATTAATTATTAACTTGAAGGTAAGCAGTCATCTTTTTCTTTTCATTCATCTTTTATTTATGTAAAAAACTTAAAATTCACTCATTATATACCAGTAAAATCCTGGTACAATGAGACAAAATGTTTCTGCCCTCACAAGCTGTCAGTGAAGAAACAATGAAGCAGACAGAGGCAGGTAAGCCAGATGATGCAATAAGGAGAGGTGGGGTGTTCAGAAATGCACTGGCAGTCTAAGGCTCTGTCCCTACCGACCATGGGGAAACATCTGGTCCTGGTTTACAATGGTTCAACTTAGATTGTTCAACTTTAGCATGGTGTGAAAGTGACAGACATTCAGTAGAAATCATACTTTTAATTTTCATCTTTTCCCTGGCTACTGATGTGATCCTCTCTTAACATAGTAACCAAAGCTCCCAGAAAGCCCCACAATCACAATGGGGGAACAACTGATACTCTATGATGCACTGTGTCGCCAGTAGTTATTCAATTAGCATGATGCTTCAGTATTTTGATCAGTCATTAAATACCTCCTGGGACTCCTACATCCCATATCAGAGTGCTCGGATTCAAGTCCTACCTCTACTTCTCATTGGAGTATCCTGCTAATGTGGGAAGCACCAGTGGTAGATCAAATACTTGGGTCTCTGTTACCCATATGGGAGACTGGATGGAGTTCCAGGCAGCTGACTTCAGCCTGGCCCAGCCTTGGCTGATGCAGATGTCCAGGGAGTGAATCAGTGGATAGAAGATACCCTCTCTCTCTCTCTTTCTCTCTCTCTTTCTCTCTCTCTCTCTCTTTCTCTCTCTCTCTCTCCCTCCCTCTCTCTCTGCTTTTCAAATAAGATGGAAATAAATTTTAAAACTTTTTTATCAAGAAATATTCAAAACTTTATTATAAAATAATCTTTCTGTTAGATGAATATATTTAGTCATAGCATTAGGTAGGCATTCTGAGAATATTTAAGGTAGACTAGGCTGAGCTTTAATTTTAAATTGGTTGGATATATTAAATACATTTTTTTTGAAATTTATATATGTTGTTGGCAGAGACTCACTACTTAAGCCATCACCTGTGCTTCGCGTGATATGAACTGGCATAAAATTAGAGTCAGAAGCTGGGGGCTGGACTCCAAAGCACTCCCAAATGTGATGTGTTATACCAATCCAGCGTCTCAACCACTAGGTCAAACACCTATGCCTGAGTCAGCCACTGACTAAGGATGTTTTCAGCTCAGGATGAGTTGATCAGGAAATAACCCCATAGTGAACAGACCAGGACCAGCAATTGAAGTCTTCCAGGAAGAGACACAAGGAAACTTCTTACAAAGTTGCTAATATCTGAAGGCAAAGACCAGTAAAGAGCGGATCTGGCAAGAGGTGACTTTCTGATCAACATCACCATGCAGGAGGAGCCTCTTACACACTGAAGGTCAGAAGTTCTCTGTTTTCCTGGGTCACCAAAGATGCAAAAGAGGAACAGGAGTTAAATCTGAAACAATAGGCAAGGCCAACTCACTGCAAATATTTGGTGACATGTCAGCAATGATGGTCATATCACTTTATCCAAGCAAGGACACATCTTGAGAGGAAACCGGAGCAATTGGTGAATGCTGGCATTGTAAGTGTATAGCAAGTCTGTCCTTAGCAAATTACACAGCAGTATGTTAAGAAATAAAGTTTCAGGCAGGTATTTGATGTACACTTAAAACTGCACTTGGGACATCCGTATCCCATGGCAGAGTGTCTGTGTATGAGTGTCAACTGCCAATTCTAGCTTCTTGCTGTTGTGCACCCAAGGGAAGCAGCAATGATTGCTCTAGTATTCGAGTCCCTGTCACTCATGTTGGAGACTTTGATTGAGTTCTAGGCTTCTGGCTGTACCCTGAGCCAACACTGGCTGTTTTATGCAATTGGCGAGTCAGACAGCCTATAGGAGCACCCTCTATTTCTCTGCTTTTCAAATAAATTGTAAAAAAAAAAAAAAGAGGAAAATCTGGGAGTTAAGCCTTATCCTAATGTGAAATACTTTAAGGGTTTTAATTGGAAATTCAATTTTATAATGATTTTGTTTATTTTTGAGCAATAATTATACTGAATAATATGTGTATGGATCTGGGACCTTTTACAAAACTGCAATGAGCTGGAAAACATCGGGAGCAATTTTACACAAGCAAATTCTCCAGCAGCTGACACCCCAACTGGACTTGAGCTTGAACTGGAAGAAAGTATATGGAGAAGCTTTGCTGCTTTTCAGGCCACTAGAGTGTCATTGGGGAAAATATTGCACAGAAAGAGTTAATGCAGATTTCAAACATGCTTAAAAGGGGTGTTTGGATGGTTAAATGCTGAGAAAATGTGGCCTAATCTCACCATATCCGAAATATCCTCAAACCCTAGAAATTGAAACCGTATGAGTGAAATTCTGGAACCCCTTGGTACCTACTTGGATTTCTTATCCTCACTTTCATTTCATTCTGTTCAGCCTGGGGAACACTGAAAATTCACAAGAGGCATATCACAAAGACAGCTCTCCCAAATACCTGCCATATCAACTGCCGACGAATTGGGGGTTTTATTCTTAAAGGAAACAGAGAACTGCAATTTTGTGGTGGCAGCTCTGCAGCTTTCATGCAGCCTGTTTTGTACACACAGGTAAAACTTGGTTTTAACTTCAAGAGGTAAACAGCTTGTGGATCTTTCAGTGCAATTCTAGGGGAAGCCAGAGAACTTGGCATTATTTCTCTACTTACTCTGGGGACAAATTGGTTCTGGTTTTCAAATGCAGTTGGTAGATTGGCTGGATATCTAGCTAGACACAATCTTCACAAAGAAGATTGGCCAATTTACTGGATATGATCAGCAAGCATTTTATTGATAGGCCTGTGTACTATTTCTCATATCAAGAGGTGTCAGAACAAAAATTCCTTCAAAAGCATTATAAAAAGAGAAACAGCTGGTGACTCAGGTCTCTGGTTCCATAATGCAAGTGGAAAACAATTTAGAGAAGGCCCTAGAGATATACATCTGTAAAGAATTCTGCCATTGAAGCTGTAGCAGAGACCTTGGTGTGCACCTAGGAGGAGCAGCTGAAGAATTTCTGGTAAGAGTTTCTGAGAGTTTGACCCAGGGAGCGTTGCCAATGACAGCTGCTGGAAACTGTCATGGCTAAGAGAAAGATCTAGAGGAAGCATCAGGAACACGGAGCACAATGGACATGGTTCTGGAAGACAATGAAGAGGCTGATGAAAACTGCCGCTACTCAAATAAACTTAGATAATCAACCACTGACCAGGCAACTGTGGCAAAATGCTTTACAGAATCTGTTGGGGTGTGAGGCCACAAACCTAGGGTGGAAAAAGAAAATTAAGTTAACGGGTTCATTAAGAATCATGAGACTCGGTAAAAAGGTGGAAGAACAGGAGTTACAAATGAGCACTACCTACAATAACTATTGCCCAGTTCAGGGAAACCTCTTATTTTTGCCATATTCAATATAATTAACTATGTCTGTGAAATCATTGCTAAATGATAAGATAGTCATACCAAGGAGATTACATATGAAGGAAATAAACTATTACTTAAATAGTGTGGTAACAAATTTTTAATTTCCAAGTAAATAACTTTAATATCAAACATATAACCCATTAACTTTAATTTGAAATGTAGAAATAATAATTTAGTTATTCTTTTTTAAAAATATTCATTTATTTATTTATTTGAAAATCAGAGTTATAGAGAGGGAACAGAGAGAGGTCTTCCATCCACTAGTTCACTCCCCACATGGCCTCAATGGCCAGGGCTTGGCCAGATTTTCCAGGAGCCAGGAGAGTATTCCAAGTCTCACTTGTAGGTGCAGGGTCCTAAAGACTTGGGCCATCTTCTGCTCCCAGGCCATTATCAGGGAGCAGGATCAGAAGTGGAGCAGCCAGGACTCGAACCAATACTCATATGGGATCTCAGCATCACAGGTGTGGCTTTATTCACTATGGCAAAATGCTGGAGCCAATACTCAGTTATTCTAATACAATGATGGCTCCTAAACCTTCTTTTTTTTAACTTTTCTTTAATAAATATAAATTTCCAAGGTGTAACTTTTGGATTATAACGGCTTTTCACCCCATAACCTCCCTCCCACCTGCAGCCATCCTATCTCCCACTCACTCTCCAATCCCATTCTTCATCAAGATTAATTTTCAATTATCTTTATATACAGAAGATCAATTTAGTTATAAACTAAGTAAAGATTTCAACAGTTTGCAACCACACAGAAACATAAAGTGTAAAATACTATTTGAGTACTAGTTATACCGTTAATTCACATAGTACAACACATTAAGGACAGAGATCCTACATGGGGAGTAGATGCACAGTGACTCCCTTTGTTGATTTAACAAATGACACTCATATTTATGACATCAGTAATCACCCGAGGTGATTGTCATGAGCTGCCAAGGCTATGGAAGCCTCTTGAGTTCACTGACTCTGATCATATTTAGACAAGGTCATAGTCAGAATGGAAGTTTTCTCCTCCCTTCAGAGAAAGGTACCTCCTTCTTTGATGGCCGGTTCTTTCCACTGGGATCTCACTCACAGACATGTTTGTTTGTTTGTTTTGTTTTTTTTTTTTTTTTCCACAATGTCTTGGCTTTCCATGCCTAAAATACTCTCATGGGCTCTTCAGCCAGATCGAATGCCTTAAGGGCTTATTCTGAGGTCAGAATGCTGTTCAGGACATCTGCCATGCTATGAGTCTGCTGTGTATATCGCTTCCCATGCTGGATTATTCTCTCCTTTTTTAATTCTATTAGTTGTTATTTGCAGGCACTGGTCCTGGTCTTCTTTATGTAATCCCTTTGACACTTAATCCTCTTTCAGATCAATTATGAACTTTTATTTATTTATTTATTTATTTTGTACAGGCAGAGTGGAAAGTGAAAGAGAGAGAGAGAAAGGTTTTCCTTTTTCCATTGGTTTACCCCCCAATGGCCACAGCAGCCGGCGTGCTGCAGCCAGCGCACTACACTGATCCGAAGCTAGGAGCCAGGTGCTTATCCTGGTCTCCCATGCAGGTGCAGGGCCCAAAGACTTGGTCCATCCTCCACTGCACTCCTGGGCTATAGCAGAGAGCTGGACTGGAAGAGGAGCAACTGGGACAGAATTCGGCGCTCCAACCAGGACTAGAACCTGGGGTGCCGGCGCCACAGGCGGAGGATTAGGCTATTGAGCCATGGCACCGGCCTCAATTATGAACTTAAACTGATCACTTTAACAAATAAGATGGCATTGGTACATGCCACCTTGATGGGACTGAATTGGAATCCCCTAGTACATTTCTAGTTCTACCATTAGGTTTAAGTCTGAGTGAGCATTTGCTGAACCATATATCTCCTCCCTCATTCTCACTAACAGGGATCACTTTTCAGTTAAGTTTACACACATAAAAATAATTGTATTTTTTTTTCCTTGGCACGCAGAGTTAGACAGTGAGAAAGAGAGACAGAGAGAAAGGACATTTTTCCGTTGTTCACCCCCCAAATGCCTGCTACGGCAGGCTCGCTGCTCCGATCCAAAGCCAGGAGCCAGGTGCTTCCTCCTGCTCTCCAACATGGGTGCAGGGGCCCAAGCACTTGGGTCCTCCTCCATTGCCTTCCCGGGCCAGAGAAGAGAGCTGGACTGGGAGAAGAGCAACTAGGACTGGAACCTGGTGCCCATATGATATCCTGGTATTACAGGGGGAGTATTAATCAAGTAAGCCACAACATTGTCCCAAGGATAATTATATGTTAATTAAAGAGTTCACCCAATGGTATTCAGTAGAATAAAAAAATACTAAAAGGAATAAAATAGTAAGTTGTTCTTTCAGAGTCAGAACAAGGGCTGATCAAGACATTGTTTCTCATAGTGTCCATTTCACTTCAAGAGGTTTCCCTTTAGATGCTCAGTTAGTTGTCATGGATCAGGGGGATGGAACTGAATAGAAACACCAGAAATCATTCCAAACATCTACAGCCAACTTATATTTGATCAAGGATCTAAAACCAATTCCTGGAGCAAGGACAGTCTATTCAGCAAATGGTGCAGGAAAACTGGATTTCCACATGCAAAGGATGAAGCAACAGCCCTACCTTACACCTTACACAAAAATCCACTCAACATGGATTAAAGATCTAAATCTTTGACCCAACACCATCAAATTATTAGAGAACATTGGAGAAACTCTGCAAGATATAAGCACAGGCAAAGACTTCTTGGAAAAGACCCCAGAGGCACAAGCAGTCAAAGCCAAAATTAACAATTGGGGTTATATCAAATTGAGAAGTTCCTGTACTGCAAAAGAAACAGTCAGGAAATTGAAGAGCTAACCAACAGAATGGGAAAAAAAATATTTGAAAATTATGCTACTGATAAAGGATTGTTAACCAGAATATACAAAGAGATCAAGAAATTCCACAATAACAAAACAAACAACCCACTGAAGAGATGGGCCAAGGATCTCAATAGACATTTTCCTATAGAATACTATACAGCAGTCAAAAAAAATGAAATCCGGTCATTTGCAACAAAATGGAGGAATCTGGAAAACATCATGCTGAGTGAATTAAGCCATTGACAACTAACCAACCACAAAAAAGGAAACCTGTTGAAGTGAAAGGGACACTATGAAAAACAGTGACTTGATCAGCCCTTGTCCTGACTGTTGATGTACAGTGTAATACTTTATTCCTTTTAGTATTTTTTTATTCTAGTTATTACTATTGGTTGAACTCTGTAATTAACAAACATTTATTCTTAGGTGTTGAAATTTAACTGAAAAGTAATCCCTGTTAAATATAAGAGTGGGAATAAGAGAGGGAAAAGATGTACAATTTGGGACATGCTCAATCGGACTTGCCCCAAATGGTGGAGTTAGAAATGTGCCAGGGGATTCCAATCCCTTCAAGATTGCATGTGCCATTGTCATCTCACTAGTCCCAGTGATCAATTTCAGTTCACAATTGATCATACTGATAGGTCTAAGAGCCAAAGGTATCACACAAACAAGACTAGTGTCTGCTAATACTAACTGATAGAATAAAAAAGGGAGAGAACGCTCCAACATGGGAAGTGGGATACACAGCAGACTCATAGAATGGCAGATGTCCTAAACAGCACTCTGACCTCAGAATAAGCCCTTAAGGCATTCGATCTGACTGAAGAGCCCATGAGAGTATTTTAGGCATGGAAAGCCAAGACACTGTGGCAAAAAAAAAAAAAAAAAAAAAAAAAAAAAAAAAAAAAAAAAAAAAAAAAAAAAAAAAAACAACAACTCAATGTAAGATGTCTGTGAGTGAGATCCCAATGAAAGATTTCTGTGAGTGAGATCCCAGTGGAAAGAACCGGCCATCAAAGAAGGAGGTACCTTTCTCTGAAGGGAGGAGAGAACTTTCACTTTGATTATGGCCTTGTCTAAATAAGGTCAGAGTTTGTGAACTCAAGAGGCTTCCATAGCCTTGGCAGCTCATGACAAGAGCCTGGGCTGATTACTGATGTCATAAACAAGAGTGTCAATAGTTATATCAATGGCCGGTGCCACGGCTCACTAGGCTAATCCTCTGCCTGTGGCACCAGCACCCCAGGTTCTGGTCCCGGTTGGGGTGCCAGATTCTGTCCCAGTTGCTCCTCTTCCAATCCAGCTCTCTGCTGCGGCCCAGGAAGGCAGTGGAAGATGGCCCAAGTGCTTGGACACCCGCACCCGCATGGGAGACCAGGAGGAAGCACCTGGCTGCTGGCTTCAGATCAGCGCAGCGCGCCAGCCATAGCAACCATTTGGGGGGCAAACCAACAGAAGGAAGACCTTTCTCTCTCTGTCTCTGTTCACTGTCTAACTCTGCCTGTTAAAAAAAATAATTATATCAACAATGGGAGTCAGTGTGCACTTACTCCTTATGTAGGATCTGTCCTTAATGTATTGTACTATGCAAATTAATGTTAAAACTAGTATTCAAAGAGTATTTTATACTTTGTGTGTCTGTGTGAGGGCAAACTGTTGACATCTTTACTTTGTATATACTATATATATAAAGATAATTAAAAATGAATCTTAATGAAGAATGGAATGGGAAAGTCAGTAGGAGATTGGATGGTTTGCAGGTGGGATGGTGGTTATGGGGGGAAAAACTGCTATAATCCAAAAGTTGTACTTTTGAAATACATATTTATTAATTAATAGTTTTCTTAAAAATATACAACTGTGCATTTCCAAAGATGACTAATTTTTAAGGTAATTTTATAAAACATAAAGCAAATACTTTATTTTGAGCTTACAAGAAAATTCATTCACAGAAGTGGATACAGAAGTAAAATATTGAGACTTTTGCTATAAAAAGGAAATAAATAAATAAAGAGAGATGGGCCAAGGACTTCGATAGACATTTTCAAAAGAGAAAATCCAAATGGCCAACAGACATGAAAAAAATGTTCAGGGTCACTAGCAATCAGGGAAATGCAAATCAAAACCACAATGAGGTTTCACCTCACCCTGGTTAGAATGGCTTTCATACAGAAATCAACTAATGGCAAATGCTGGCAAGGCTGTGGGGGAAAAGGGATACTAATCCATTGTTGGTGGGAATGCAAACTAGTTAAAGCCACTATGGAAGACAGTTTGGAGATTCCTCAGAAACCTGAATATAGTCCTACCACATGACCCAGCCATTCCACTCCTTGGAATTTACCCAAAGGAAATTAAATTGGCAAATAAAAGAGCTGTCGGCACCTCAATGTTTATTGCAGCTCAGTTCACCATAGCTAAGACCTGGAATCAACCTAAATGCCCTTCAACAGTAGACTGAATAAAGAAGTTATGGGACATGTACTCTATAGAATACTATACAGCTGTACAAAAATGAAACCCAGTCATTTGCAACAAAATGGAGGAATCTGGAAAACATCATGCTGAGTTAAATAAGCCAGTCCCAAAGGGAAAAAAAATCATAAACCTTCTCTCGATTCATGATCTTTGACTGCAGTACTCACTATACTTTTTGCTTTTCCATACACTAATTTCTATCATCCTTTATGTAAACTTAGGAAAACTAATTTAATTAAATTCTTGTCCAAAAGACATACTTTGTGACTAAGAAAAAATTTTGAAATGATTTAATTTTAATACTTTATGAAAATATTTACAAAGTGCTGGATTGAGAGACAGTTAAAGAACAAGGTGTGGGAATCTCCTATATGAAAATAGAGAATTATAGAGCTTTTTCTACCCTTGGCTATTCGTGTTTTCTTATATTTATTTGCAAACATATTTTATCAGAACAGTTTTGAAATTGAAGCAGTGAGTTGGATTTGTGAGCATACATTGAACAACTCAGTTATTACTGAGAAAATGTCAACATCAGAAGCAATATAAATAAATAGAAATATATAAAAATGGGTATTTACACTGACATGTCAGGATGTGTCTGTGCCTGAATCCTGGTCTCAAAACTTAGTGTATGTTAAAGGGAAGAAAAATGTAGTTTTCTATTTTGTATTATTTTTACGCTAAGCTACAGCTGTTGATTAAATCATATGTTGAGACTCATGAAAGAAGGAAAATTTCTGTAAATCAATCTCACTTTTATTCTACAATATCAGTTTTTATACCACTTAGTTCATCAAATTACTACATTTGTCACTCAATTGTAGCCCTTTGACAAAAACTGGCAAAAAACACACACATATTTTAATAAGAAATTTTTAACTATGAAAACAAAACAAAACAAAATGATCAAACCACTCAAGAAAATAGGTTAATATTGAGTGAAATAAGTCAGAAACAGAAAGACAAACACCACATGTTCTCTCTTATATGTAGGAGCCAAAACTTAAAAATCAGAAACTACAAAAACAAAAAAAGAATGCCTGTGTGTATCAGTTTTCCTGCAAATCCAATGTTTTGTTTTAAATCTTTGTCAAATTGCCAAGAAAGATATACTAGTATAGTTTTGATGATTTGTGACTATTTTTTAACTTACTGTATATGAGAGAAATAGACTTCTTTTGAAAAAATTATATTTCTGTATTTATTATTATTAAATGAAATGGGGAGATATAGTTCTAAATGATTCTTAATATAGTATGTATTTATGAATTATGAATTTATTGAAGTTCTGATGAATAAAAATGAAAGTCACTGAAACTTGGTGAATGAATGGAATCAGCATTTGAAATTATCTCAGGCACTAGTCATCAAATTATAAAAACTTTCAAGTCACCTGAAAATATCCAATTGTAGATACAAAATTTTAGATTTTGTATAAATTCTAGTTAGTCACTCAATTTGGCAATAAGACATGGCATAAATGTTGTAAATTAAATATACCATTACGGGTTGGCATTCAGCATAGCAGTTATGGTGCCGCTCAAGATGCCTACCTTATATTCCCCGGTGCCTGCATAGAACTGGATCCCACTCTTGGTCCCACATTCCTGCTGAGTAACCCTTAGGAAGGACAATAGATTATGTCTCCAGTATATGTGTCCCTGCCACAAACATAGAAGGCCATGATTGAGTTCCCAGATCCTGGCTTCATCCTGGCCTAGCCCTGGTAATTGTGGGCATTTGTTTGGTACAGCAATGGATGGGCGATACATTTATTCTCACTCTTACTTTCTTTCAAAAAAATAAAAATGTTTTTCGTTATATTAAGCCTCAATTAATGTACATGTAGAATTAGATGTTTAATTTGAAATTTATTTCTTTAAAAGTTATCCTGAACAAAATTTGAGCAATATGAATAGCAATGCATTAATACATTTGAAAGTATTCAAGACGTGTTAGATATTAGAAAAGTAAAACTAATGGGGGAAAAGTTTAAATCATTTTTCCTCAGATCTGGAACAAGACAGGGATATCCAGTTTTGCCATTCTTATATAGTACTGGAGGTTTTAACAAGAGCCATTATGGAAGACACAGAAATAAAGGCAACCGGAATTGGGAAAGAGGAAGTCAAGCTATCCATGTTTGCAGATGACATGATACTATATAAGAAAAAATCTAAAAGTTCCATCAAGCAGATGTTAGAATTGCTAAACTAATCCAGTAAAGTTGCATGGTTACAAAATAAACATACAAATACAGTAGCTTTTTGCATACTAATGATGAACTCACAGAAAGAGAAATCAACAAATAAATCTCATTCACAATAGCCACAAAAACAAATATGTATGAATAAAGTTAATCAAAGAAATCAAAGTTGTCCAAGATTAAAATGATCAAACATTTATGAAAGAAATAATCAACAACACGAAAAATGTAAATATATTTCTTACTCGTGTATCAGAATAATCAGTATCATTAAAATATCTATACTACCCAAAGATTCAAATTCCATCACTATCAAAGTATCAATGACATTCTTTACAGAATTAGAAAAGTCAATCCCAAAATTCATATAGGATCATAAAGCACCCAGAATAGACAAAGGGATACTGAACAAGAAAAATTAAGCTGGAGGCATCACAATATCTGACTTCAAAGCATACTACAAATTTATAGTAATTAAAATAGCATATTATTGGTATAAAAAATAATACATAGATAAACCGAAAAGAATAACAAGCCCAGAAATTAATCAACATACATATAGCTGACTGATTGTTTACAGAAGTGCTCACATCACCCTTTGGAGTAAGGGCACTCTAACAAATGGTACTGGATAAACTGGAGGTGCATAGGTAGAAGAATGAAATTAGATTCCTGCCTCTCACCATATATAAGTCAACTAAAGATGGATCAAAGACTTTAAGTCCTGAGACTATGCCCTGAGACTATGATGTTTAAGAACATGATCTTTCTGGAATAAAACATAAGGGAAACACTTCAAGTCATTGGTGTAGGGGACAAATTCTTGCACAGGCAACAAAAGCAAAACTAAACATATTAAATCATATCAAACTCAGATTTTGCACTACAAAGAAGCAATCGGTAGAATGTAGAGGCATCCAACAGAATGAGAAAAATATTTGTAAATCACTTAACTGACAAAGGATTAATAATCAGAATATAAGCAACAAAAGATCACCTAGTCCAACTGAGAAACGGGCAAAGAAACCCAATAGACAGTTCCCAAAAGAAGAAATACAAATGGCCAACAAATATATGAAAAAAAATACTCAATATCACTAGTCATCAGGGAAATGCAAATCAAAACCACACTGAGATATCAGCTCACTGCTGTCGAATGGCTAAAATCCAAAACAAAGAGAGTAACGACTGCTGGGTTGGAGGGGTGGGCAAAGGAAAAACATACACTGTTGGTGAGAATGTAAATTAGTACAGCCACTGTGGAAACAGTGTGTAAATTAAAAAAAAAAAAAAAAAAAAAAAAAAAAAAAACGAGAAGTAGACTTGTCATATTATACAGCAATCCCACTATTGGGTATATACCCAAAGCACTTGAACACAATGTATCAAAGAGATACCTGTACCACCATGTTTATAGCAACAGTGCTCACAATGGCTAAAATTTGGAATCAACCAACACATGCATCATCAGATGAATGGATAAAGAAGATGCAGTGTATATATACAATGGAATATTATTCAGCTTTAAAAAAGAATAAAATTCTACCATTTGCAGCAAAATGGAGAACATCATGAAATAAGCTAGACCCAGAAAGACAAATAACACAAGTTCTTCTTTATACATAAGAGCTAACTTAAAAAAAAAAGAGAGAGAGAGATAGGAAAGGAAGAAAAAAGAAAGAAAAGTCTGTATGTTTCATTATTTCTGCAAATATAGTTTTGTAAAACTGTGTTTTATGCCTTTATGAAACTAGTTAAGAATGTTGTACTACTATATTTTAATGACATGTGATTAGTTTCAAATTTACTGTATATAGGTGGAATTTTAATTTTCCCATTCAATTATTGTCTATGAGCTGTTGTCGACATTCCCACTAAACTAGGATCTTTTTTGCTTTTTTGGTTAAACTTATTTGGTGATGTATTAAGCCTTTTTACTGTAATGTAAATTTAAAATAGATTATCTAAAAAGCAAAAACAAAATGCCAGAAAGGGAGATGGAAAGAGGGTAAGAGAGATAAATAGGAAGTGAGGGAGGAAGGGATTATCATTATGTTCTTAGAACTGTATCTACAAATCACAACAAATCTGTTAAAAACTAAGAAAAATTTAAATTTAAATTTTAAAAATTAATAAGGGAAGTGTCATGAGAGGTATATGTGAACTCTGTATTAAAATAAACTGATATAGTCAGAAAATGTAAAATAATTTATTATATTTAAGGTTAAATTTAAAGGGGTAACTGTTTTTACGTATTTGAAGGATTGTCATAAAAGTTGTGGCAACTCATTATCCATTGTTTTCAAAATGTTATGGGGATGGACATTTGAAAGTGACTGGGAAGCAAGGAAAATAAATTAAAAATATATGATGGATTTTAATTCTTGAACATAGATACATATCTTAACACATCATTATGTGCTTTTTAGTGCTTGGCTTATTGCCCTTCACTGAAGGTTCTTCAAAAACTGATGTTGAATCAATAAGTGTATTAACAGACAAGACTGACCAATAATGAAATGCTGAGCCATGCCAGGCAGTAAGATTTCCACTACTGAGGGTACTGAAACCAAGTCAATGACTATCAGATATAGAATGCAATAAGAGCTATGATTGCACTACATGTCTAATTTCAATGTGTGCCTTCTAAAATCAATCTAAAATTCATTTTATGATTGCATTGCATATAATGCTTACAAACACTGTCATTGAGTCGGAGAAGGAAATCTTTTCTCCCATGTACTCCATACAGGAAGATATTTGGGTGAGAGCACATATGTTGATATGAGGTAAAGACAACTCCAAATATGGTACATCACATGAAGATGTGCCATCTGAGGCCTTGTTGCTGTAAATGTGGATTGAAATAGTAGGAGACTCCAGAGGCATGTTGTAAGACTCAATTGAGATTGTATTTTTCAAGTCTCAGGCAGAGTTAAGTTATTGGTGCAGTCTGTATCTTATTAATCACTTTCTGATTTTACATGCATTTTAAATTTTCTTTTGATTTATGCGTTCCTTGACTATACAGTCATTATAAATCCATCCTCAGTATGTTATCATTTCAAAGCACTTAGTCAAGTGCTGTGTGCAAAGCAGATGGTAATTACAAGGATGGATTAATGGATACTGACTACTTGGGTTTTCTAGAACTACTTATAGTAATACACATCAATGTAAAGAAGGACACATCTCTCTGTGTCTCTCTTTAACTCTGCTTTTAAATTGAAAAGTTATTTAAAAAAAAGATACATTGTTCTCCTGTGCCCACCAAGCCTTGCACAGTTTGAAGACCAAGTGAGCTCTTAATAAATATCTGAGCCATTAGAATTCCCTCTTTCCACTCCATCATTTTAAATTAGCCCTTATGTGGAATATATCAAAAACATGATAGGGAAAACCATAGCATTAGAGACAAGGAGAGCTTCCTTAGAGCTGATGCCAGGGTTTAATAACACACTAAATGATAAACCAAGAGGCGATAAAGTGTCAGGTCAAAGTATGCCACATTTACATAGTGGGGAAGGACAGAGAAGTCAAGCCAGAAAGCAAAAAATTTCAAAATAAATTAATTAGTAAGAGAAAATCTTGAGTATTATAGGATCCTCAGAAAGCCAAGATCCCATATTATCTAAACCTTTAGGAGGATATGAAAGTACTTTATGCTATTTTTTGTGACAGGAAGAAAAATAGCAAAGGTATGTAGGAATAGCTATTAGTATGACTAACAGTGAAGAATTCTAGACTCAACCACAACCCTGAACTGGTTAAAAAGATTCAGATATGCATAATTACCAATCAGGTGTTTAAAGATGAAAATTTTCAGGCAGGTGTGTGAGTGGCGATTTGCGAGATTATCCAGCTCTCTTCTCTACAAATAAAACTTGATTCAAAGCAGAGCAACTAAATTTCCTGTATCACTCAAAATCAGCGGTGTGCATTGTTCTAATGGAGATCATGTAAGAAAGAGAAATTGACCAAATGTCTCCACGCGTTATATCATTAACAACTCTATAAGTAAATTTTCCTTTAAAAAAAAAGCTACGAATTTCCAAGTGTACAATTAAATGTGAACTCTTTCTGTTGTATTGATTGAATTGATCTCTAATTTCCTAGATCCTGACAAGTTAGAAATTACAGTTGGATTTCTAAAAAATGCAGCTTGCAGATTTAGTGTTCCCTTGAGCATCATAGTTTCAGAGTTTCTAGCTGTTTCGAAGAGTGCTTTTATTTATTTCATCCACTAGAAATGGTTTCTGAAAAAGGCCTAACACAGCATGGTCAGGACAGTCAATTAGCCCAGCAATTAAAACAAGCCCACCTCCCAAGTCAGAGTACCTGGGTTCCACATCCAGCTCTACTCTGCTAATGCAGACCCTGGGAGGCACCAGTGATGGTTGAAGTGGTTTTGTTCTTACCAAGCGGACCTGAATTGAATTTCTGGCTTCTATTTTGAGCATTTGGGAAGTCAAACAGCTGAGGGAGTCTCTCTCTCTCTCTCTCTCTCTCTCACACACACACACACACCCTTCTGCCATAAATACAATAAAAATAGAGAATGGATGGCCCCAATAAGAGAATATACTTAGTACTTGCATTGCAATGTATTTGAAATTTATTTAAAAGAAATAAAACATGCATCAATGAAAGTTGCCTTCAAAGCCTTTAGATTTCACAATAGAGAAGTCGAAATGTTGGGATCTGGTCAAGGATTCAGTTAAACTCAAAACAGCTCCAAATCGAGAGACAGTAGCATTCACTGAAGCCATGCCTCTTGCCTTTGTATCCTGCTGCGGAAAGCATTGCAACTTGGGTGACTATAAAGACAAAATGCTTTTATAAAACTACGTTTTTCTCTCTTCTTTAAGCCAGGCTAAGAAACAGATGATCCAAAACAATATGAAAATGAAAACAAAAAATCTCAGAATATATGGTAATAAAATAACTTTCTTTACCCTTTGGAAAGAAACAGCAGTTAGAAACAGGTTAACTGACAGATTCTCAACTGTAAAGTTTACCTCATTATTTTCTTGCTTCAGTTCAAACACGATGCGTGGAGTGATACTTTAAGGAAAGAGCCACCACATGAGGTCTTAAATGGGCTTAAAAACACTCAAAAATTATGTTTAATTATCACAATTCATTATAGAGAACAAAGCTATTTCATAAAGGATGACTGCGTATTTCTCCTTGAAAGTGCATAATAGAGATTCACAATTCTTACAGTAACTATTTTATATAATCTTGTATTTGAAGCTTGGGTTAATGTAAACATAGGAAATGCACTAACTTAGAACCAGCCTTATGCTATATAACCCAAGAGCCTATGAGAAAACTTCTATTTCGGATTTCTGATAGTGGTCAGACAAAATTATGCAGAAAATAATATTGATTAGAAGTCACACACAGTGACGTAAGTATATGACCAATATGCGCATGGCCCCTCACTAAGTCCTGCGCATTGCACCAAACTCAGTTTCCTAGGTTTTTTGTTTTTTTTGTTTTGTTTTGTTTTTGTTTTTGTTTTTATTTTTCAGTTTCCTAGTTTTAACATTGTGTTATATTTTTTTACAAGAGCCTAACATTGGAGAAAGCTGAATAAACAGAATAGTAACAGCCTCCAACCCCTACCATGCCTTTCTGTTACTTTCTTTGAATCTATAATTATTTCAAATGAAACCTTAAAAATGTGCAGAGAGACTGGACATAATATATACCATGTCTTAGGTCATTCAGGCTGTTTTGACACAAGACCATAGACTAGAAGGTTTATAACTAACAAACATTTATTTTTCCCAGTGGTGGAAACTGGCATGTCTAATACCAAGGAGTCTAAATATTCAGTGTCCCATAAGGCCAACTTCCTGGGTGATACATATCTGTCTTTCCTGCCTTCACATGGCAGAAGTTACCCAGAATCCCTCAGGTTCTATTTTATAAGTGAACTAAACCTGTGCATGAGCACTTTCCCCTATTTCATACCCATCTACTAGAGAGAGAGAGAGAGAGAGAGAGAGAGAGAGAACTTATATGATAGCTCACTTCTCAAATGCCTCTAGGGACTGGAACTGGATCAGGCTGAAGGCAGGAAGTTGGAATTCAGTCTAGGTCTCCCTAGATGACAGGGTCTCCACTACTTTAGCTATCATCTGCTGCCTCCTAGAGGGTGAATCAGCAGGCAACTGGGAACAGAAGCTGGTATTCGGGAATGAGATGTAGGCATTCCAACCGTGGTTGAGCGAATCTGTGTGTCAAACGCCATCTCCAAGCCTCACATATAAGAGCCATCATCGTGAAAATAGGATTTTTTGAGATTTATTTACTTATTTTTTATTTATTTGAAAGGCAGAGTTGGAGGGGGGGAGAGAGAGAGAGAGAGAGATCTTCCATCCACTGGTTCACTCCCCAAATGGCTAGAAGAGCCTGGGCTGAGTCTCCCACATGGGTAGCAGGGACCCGAGCACTGGGACCGCCTTCTGCTACATTCCTGGTTGCATTAGCAAGGAGTCGTTTCTGAAGCAGAGCAGCTGGGCCTCAAACCGGCACTCATATGAGATGCTGGGGTAATAGACAATGGCTCAACCTGTTACAACACAGCACTGGCCCTGAAAGGTGGATCTTTGTACCTTTAAGTGTCAGGGATTCTGGGACAGAAAACGTTCTGTCTGGAGCACACCTAAACAAGACTTCAATCTCACTTCAAAACTAATACTAACTGGAAAGAAGGAAAAGTTAAATGATGTGAGTGACAACATTTAACATTGATAACTTGTATTCAAGAAATTAATAATAATATTAACTATTTAAAAACATTTCCTACTACTACCCTATAATTTTTAAAAGATTTATTTATTTTATTTGAAAGGCAGAGTTACAAAGATGCAGAGGCAGAGAGATAGAGAGAGAGAGGGAGAGAGAGAGAGAGAGAGATCTTCCATTCACTGGTTTACTCCCCAAATGCTATAACGGCCAGAGCTGTGCCAATCCGAAGCCAGGAGCTTCTTCCAGGTCTCTCACCAGGTGCAGGAGCCCAAGGACCTGGACCATCTTCCACTGCTTTCTCAGGCCATAGCAGAGAGCTAGATCGGAAGTGGAGCAGCGAGACTTGAACTGACTCCCATATGGGATGCTGGCACTGAAGGCAGCGGCTTTACTGACTATGTCACAATGCTGCCCACCCCCCTAAGTTTTTGAATGGAAACATTGGCAATGCGTCTGCTCATTCTGTATTGTATTGGTTGTTAAGTACCTTTTAGAGTGAATCAGGAATCAGGAACTTGAAAACCCTCTTGGATTCCCTGCAGAGACACTGCTGCTCGGACCCCTGCTCTAAGTGTGAGGGTACTGGCTACTCACGCCATCTTCCCTGCCTGAAATGGGTTAGGGCACAATCTAATGACTAAAATTTCAGGTATTAAATCAACTGTTTTACCTAAGGCAGCACTACAATCATTTTGTTTGTAATAGATGGAGTATAGATTCTTTAAGTTGGAATAGGGACATCAATCTGAGTTTCTCCACTCAGCGTGAACATGATCAAGTTGCTTAGTACTTGTAAGTAGGGTTTTTCTTCTGTAATTTCAGATGACAAGAGAATTTACCCTCTATGTTTTTGTAATTTGTAAGGGCTGATGAAAATATTACATATACCATGCATATCTCAAGGATTACAATATAATGTGCGTGTATGTAAGGTCAAAATAAGCACAATAAGCAGAATAAGTAATCAGTCTGTTACAACAGCAGTTTATAAATACAGAACAGAAAGAACTCTTAGCTTATAACAGAAATCCATGTTCAGAACAGAGTGATGATCATGCTAAACTATTTCTATTATTATATCTTTGAATGAAATGCCAAAAATAAACAAAAAGGTATTAGTGCACTTTCCAGAAGTACAAGATATTTAACCAGGATAACTGATATCACTAAAATCTTACAAAAATTAAAACAAATTCTGAATTTCCTTTTGCTCTGTAAAAATTATATATGCACCAAATAAAGAGATTTAGCAAGAATCTAAACCAAGAAATATTTTCTGGTGCCTCATAAAATTAAATAAGCATACACTGCCAAAGAGCTGACTGTTTTAGGAAGACCTCTCAGGGGGAAAGAAATTAAAGATATCTGTGGAGAAATTGCTTTGTTCTTCATCCCTGTTTGATAGGAGGCCACTGCTTACTGTGTTTTTTTTTTTTTTTTTTATTTTCTCTTTCTCTTAGCCTTCCTATTGTTACAGTTCCCTATTTTCTTTGGAGAAGATGAAAGTAAAATTTTTCTTTAGGAACTATAATAAAGGACAAGATATTTTTGCTTTGCTGGTGAAATGTATAGGACAAAAACGATAAAAATAAGGAATGTTAAAATGGCCTTAGCAAACTAATTATAGTACTGTTTAGCAGATAATATTTCACATTTACAATCAACTCATCTGCTTATTGATACAGCTATAGATTTTGAATGACCTATGCTATTTTAATGTGAAGAGTGTATATTGTTTCATAAATGTATTTATCACATTTCCTGCAATGCAAGTTTTTAACATTGATTTCTAAATAGAAAAAGTGAGCTTACTGCTTGGCAAGACATCATGCTGTGATAGTGTTTTTTTCTTTGAGTATGAAATGGATATCAGTCTGTCAGGCTATTTAGTGAGCTTATATACCACATTAAAATATCTTTGCCACATTTCTATAGATCTATGCTTTCAAAAGTATTAGAGATTGAACAAGATTTGCTCCTAAACTCATGCAGCTGTTTAAACTCTAAGGCCTTATGTTAAGAGTTCATGGATTAAGAATGAAGACTTGATTTCATTATGGTGCCAGAGAGGTGGTCCTGGGAAGAGATCTTTGGTCACAGAGAGCCTACCCTTAAAGGGTACTTCTTGTGATAGAGTTGGTTATTAAAGCTGAGTTCAGTTTAAATCTCCTTTCTCCTCGATGGCTTGCTACACATTCATTCCTCCACCAAGGCACCACCGTCATCCTCTTCCAAGAGCGAGACTAACAGAAAATCACCTTACTTTGGATTGTGGAGCTCCAAACTGTAAGCCAAACAGACATTTCCTTTCTTTCAGGTGTTTTAGTGGAGTTAATGGGAAGCTTACTTCAAGAGGTAGACTACAAAGAGCTTCCATAGTTTAGGAATGGGCAACACAGATGCATTATCCTCAAGATCTCCCATTGGGATGATTCCCAAAGACTTTCTTTTTCAGCGCCTTCTTTATTAGGCCCTCCGTGAACAGTTCAGAGAAAGTTCCCACTCTAACTCATACCAGGGCTTCCGCTGTGAGCTTAGACACATGATTAATGTGATAGAATCGTTACGGAGGACACCACCCACAACTCTCTCCCTGAACTCCACCTACAAAAGAGATCAGGGTCTCACAGGAAAACAGATATATTAGAGCAAAAATTATTTAAGCATCCAGCAGTGACCACTCACACCGTGACAATTCCCAACCACCATTCTCACCCTGCCCTCCTCCAAGTTGGTGGGAAAGTCCCCAGCTTTTCAGTGTCTCACTGATTCCTAATGTCTTGCTCTCGGTGAGGAAATGTCCTAAGACCCTCTAAACATAAGAATCTTCACTAGCTTGCTAGTTGCACCCTCTTTTTCCTCTTTTGAAATAAACTTCTAAATGAGGAATCTTCACTTAGGGAATTTTCTATGTTTTTCTTTCAGATCCCTTAAGTTCCTAATCTATGTGAATGTGATGGATCATCCCATTCCACTAATAACATTGTTCTTACAGTGTTATCTATTACATTTCTATTGCTGAAACAGACATCTTTATGATCACTGTGGTACTTGTTCTTTATTAAGAAGTGAAGAGTGACCATGCTTTCCTCAAAACTCCTGTTTGTGCTACTTTGGTTGCCTTAAACCCTTTCTAATAGCCTTGTTTCTGAATTTTTGTTCAGAATCTAGATTTGCTAGTCTTTGATATACAACATCTCAGAAAACAATCTAATAATTTCATTTATTTACTTAAAATTATTTAAATGCTACTTGGACTGTGAAGATTAAAAGCCAAACAAATAACATGCCACAGAACTGAGCTCCATCCATCACTCCAGCTGCAGGTCTCAGGCTGCCTTTCTACTCAGCCAGGCTTGGTCATGACTAAGGTGCATTTCATAAGCAAAGACATCCTGCTAGTAAAGTTGCTGTTCACTGCTCATTTCTTTTAACTTTCTGTCTCTGATCTCTACTTAAACCTTGCTAAAACCAGAATCTCACAGATAGGAAGTCTTATCTTATTTTCTCTCTCCATTTTCTCTCTCCCTTCCTCCACATATTCTTTTATTGGACTGTATAGGGAGTGCTGAGCATCACATCATACCTTTACATATATTATTTATTTTAGGTCAATTTTATACCTTATGATTGCAAACATCTAGCACAAATGTAATTTGGCCAACAACCCAAGCATATACATGTCAATGATTTATAAAAACACCTTTAGTTTCTTTCTACCAACAAATTTAAAACAATCTATCCATCAGATATTTATTTAAATCGAGTAAATAGAAAAAGTATTTTGGGGTAATTTAACAGTTATAGTCTATATGAATGCTCTTTTATCTATAAGTTTATTAAAACAGAGCTCGTACAAATTTTTCCAAGTAAACATACAATATGTACACGTATAATATATATATATAACAAATATTACAGAACAGAACATTAAAGCAGCTTCACTATTAACTTCTTAAAATCCGTAACTGCTTATACGAAGTACCATCAATTGATTAGAATTATTTTTATATTACTAATCTGAATTAATCATACTTTTCCTCAGTTGGAACCTATAATCCAATGTGGAGCTATTTAACAGAGTCAGAACTAGGAAAGAGAAGAGAATTACTGGACCTAGTCAGAAAATTGACAGAGTCATCAACTAAAAAATACCATTAAAAGGAGATGCTGCAGTTTTTAAACAGATCTCAAAATTAGACATTAAGACTATTTCCAAATATTTACTAACATATATATATATATATATTTCAGAAACTGTTGCTGAAACAGAGGATCAGATTCTAATTCCATGTCACTGTACCTTTGGTATTAATGTTGAGTTTTTAGCAAACACCATAAGCAATATTCTAAGAATGATGATCAATTTTTCACACACAAATCCTACAAAATTTATTCCTTGCAATTCTGCTGTGACTTCCTCATACTTTCTGCAACCTGCTTCAACCTGTAGGTATCTTGTCCTATCTTTCCCTTTTCAGTCTAGAGTAAGATAGCCATTCTCTTATAGGACAAAAAATGCTTGACAAGCAAAATGCTTTCTTTTTCTAAAAAAATTATTTCATAACTTTGCTCACCAAGAACATGTTTTCACTCTTGCCACCTTTTTCCCCATCTGCTAAGTACCTTGATTTACAATGAAATAATTCTTCAATAATTCCCAAACATTCCACTTTCTTTTCTAGAGATTTTTTTCCATTTATTTGAGAAGTGGAAGCCAGCGCCGCGGCTCACTAGGCTAATCCTCTGCCTTGCGGCGCCGGCACACCGGGTTCTAGTCCTGGTCGGGGCGCCAGATTCTATCCCGGTTGCCCCTCTTCCAGGCCAGCTCTTTGCTGTGGCCCGGGAGTGCAGTGGAGGATGGCCCAAGTGCTTGGGCCTTGCACCCCATGGGAGACCAGGAGAAGTACCTGGCTCCTGCCATCGGATCAACGCGGTGCACCGGCTGATAAAAAGAGACAGAGAGAGAGGTCTTCCATCCGCTGGTTCATTCTGGAAATGGCTGCAACAGCTGGAGCTGAGGCGATCTGAAGTCAGGAGCCAGGCGCTTCTTCTGGGTCTCCTGCATGGGTGCAGGTGCCCAAGGACCTGGGACATCTTCCACTGCTTTACCAGGCCATAAGCAGGGAGCTGGATTGGAAGAGGAGCAGGCAAGACATGAACCTGCGCCCACATGGGATTCTGTTGTCTCAGGCAGACTTAGCCTACCATGCCACACTGCCAGCACCACACAACATTTTCCAATTAAAACAACATCTCAAATTTCAAACTTAGTTACGTTCAAACAGTCTCAAATTATTTTTCATATATTGACAATTTATGAAAACAGATCTGTTAACAAATCCAAAGTTTTCTCTTAGAATTTAAGATGCTGAGTACCTAAATTTACATTTACAAACATTTATATCATTTACCTTTATTCAGTTTATACTTAGACCTAGATGATTTAAGACACTGAGATATTATATCATACCTATATCTGAATCTATAAGGAATTCTACCCCTTTTTATACAACACTCCAGCTGGAAATCAGTGACATAAAACAGAGGCCTATTAAATGGCCATTTCATGTTCAGTCTCTCAGTAGCGAGGCCAAGCAGTGTTGCAGCAAAACACCATCTTGCTTTATTAGATTTAAACCAAATTTTCTAACTTTGCAAAATCCACTCAAAGGGACTATAACAAAGGCTGACTCCCCATTGCTATTTCAGCTGGATGTGTTAAGCCAAGTTACCCAACACGTTTGGGAAGCTGCAAATAAATTTTTTTTCAAGCACTGATCTTCCTAGATTCAAAAGAGAGACATCCCCTTAAACACAATATCCAGCTGCAGCTGAACCAAATTAGCATGAGAGACATTACCCTGGCATTTTCATGCATGAGATTATTATTTATCAATCTCTCTCTTTAGGTTTTAGATTGAATTTGAGCCTAGTTTTTCACCCAACAAACACTTTAGACCAATGATGCCTCATCAGTAGTCAGATACTTGAGACTGTCTCCGAAGCAATCACGTGTTCTGGAAGCTGCAAGACAGGTCCCAGGGGTGACTGTGGGCCAGCGGCTGGTGTGCCACAGACAAGAAGCCCAGTGGAGATGCTTAACTTACATCCAAGAGATTTTTAAATGCCATCACCCTTTGTTGAAAAATAACTAACTAACTTCCTTTCTCCCATGCCCCCTACCTGGCAAAGTGGTGGAGTTCAATGTAAGGAAATGCATAGAAGAACAGAGAGGAGAGAGGATGCAAACTCACAGCCAAAATAAATTTATTCAAAGGAGAATAAATGTGCAAATATAGCTAACTATTGCCATGCACACAGAATGAACATATGGCAGACAGTGCCACACCTTCTTTTATTCCTTCCTTCCTTTCTTTCCTCCTATTATCTCTATCATTTGCTATCCTGCTTAGCATGTTCTGTATAGTACATACATACACACACAAGTTTAAGATTGAAACTGAATCTGAATATATACTTCATGAAGAAAACAAATGATGCAGTTCATAAACATATCTATATAAATAAATAAAGAGTGTCTGAGAAGGAATAAAAGATGGAAACTAAAATGTTTTGTTTTTTTCTAGATATTTCATCAAATGTATCTACTTGTTTACATTAATAATGTTACTATTAGAATGAATGATTGTATCATGGCTAAATGAAATGAATGGCCCAAATGGTGAAAGAAACAGGAAATAGTGACTGGGATTTCTCTGTAACAAGTTGTTATACTTCTCTTAAATACAGTTTGAATATCTGTTATTCATAATGCTAGAGACATGAAGTGTTTAGGAGTTCAGATTTTTTTCAGATGTTGGAATATATATATAATGAGGAATCTTGGAGATGAGATTCAGGTCTAAAAAAATTCACTTGTTTCAAATGCTATTTGTACTTTTGAATCTGAAGGTAATTTTATACAATATCTTAATGGTCTGTTTGAATTGTGACCAATCACATGAGATTAAGTGTGGAATTCTCCACTTGTGACACTTGTGATATCATGCCAGAGGTCAAAATATTATTTGGAACTTGTCAGATTTTTGAATTATGGTTTCTTGGCCTTTTAGTGTTACATTTAGTTACATTGAGGAGAGTCTGGAGAATTAGAGAAAAAAGAAACAAACAAATGCAATGGAAAGAAAACATCTCTACAATGGTAGCTATTAATCCAACAATAGCAATGATAAATGTATATGTGAATGTTGTGACTACACTAAATATTAGAGATTATGGGTGGGTTAAACATGACCCAACTTTTATCTGTGATAAAAGTAAAAGGAAAATGATAATTCTAATCAAAGAATAACTGGAGTCATTCTAATAATGACAAAAACACAGCCTTCAAACAAAATTTATCAGAGATAAAGAGAAGCATTTCATAATGATAATTAGGTCAGTTTTCTAAGAAGACATGATTATGCTGGCATGGATGTGTCTAGCAACAAAGAAAACAATACGTGAAGTAAAAGTCACAGAATTTCAAACTGAAATAGACAAATCCACTGTTGTAATTTGTGGCTTCAATAATATGCTAATATTAATGGAAGAAGAAAATCAGTGTTATCAGTCAGATTGACCTAACTGATAGATTCTAGAATACATATTCTCTGAGGCACTTATGCGGCATCCACAAAGATGGAACACAGTCTGACTCATAAGTCAGACCTTAACTATTTGAAAGAATAGAAATAATGTAAAACATGTTCTTGAACCGTAGTCATATTAAGCTAGAAAACAACAGAAATACAGGATGAAGAGACCTTCAAATAGTTGCAGGTTAAATCACACACTTACAGATAACACATGGCTCAAAGAGGAAGTCTCAGTTTCAAAAAAGACATTAAAATATTTTATTAAGTGAGAACAACAAAAGAATTTATCAAATGCAATAAAGGCATCACTTAGGTGAAATTTTATAGCATTAAGTGCAAGTATTAAAAAGGAATAAGGGCCTTAAATCACTAATCAATTAATGCAATTACCCAAGCTTTTTTCTTAAAACACTAAAGAAATGACATACATTTTAAGTGAAAGCAGGGAGAAGAAGAGAAATCATAAAAATTAAGACAGAAAGAACAGAATTTGCAAAGAAAACAACTATAAAGCATAAACAAAGCCAAAATACAGTTTTTTTAAAAAAGATGAATGCAGTTCATGCACATCTAGTCAGTATTACAAACTAGAATGAAGACACAAATTATAAATATAGAAAGTGATAATGATGTTTAAAACATACAATAAATAAATCATTGACTAGCTGGAGGGAATTGATCCATTCTCCAAGGACAGGAATTACACAAATGTTCCCTAGAAGATAGACATCATCTGAATAGTGCCATCTCTGAGAGAAATTAAAGCAATGGAATTCTACAAAAGAAAGTAGTGGGCCCATTATAGTTCAGGGATGGATTCTGCCAAATATTTAAGGAAGAGATGAAACCAGTTCTCAATAATCCCTTCCAGGAAATAGAAACAAGAAAAACACATTCTACAAAGCCAGGATTATCCTAAAACCAAATATATATATATATATATGTTTATATCTATACATTATAAAAAAGAAAAACTAAAGACCAATAACTTTTATGAAAATCCCTACAAAATTTCTCAAGAAACATTAAAAATAATTCCAACTATGTACAGAAATAATTATACAGTCAAGAATGTGGATTCCATTTATGTGAATCTCATTCAACATTTGAAAATATTCAATGCAGAGTATCATCTAAACATACTTTAGGAAAAAAAATCATATGAGTAACAATTGATGTTGAAAACACATTTGATGAAATCTGACACCTGATCATGAGAAAAACTCAGAAAACCAGGAATGGAGGACAACTCAGGAAACCTAACAAAGAATACCTTCAGATTACGTATGGCTAACATTATACCTACTAATGGGAAACCTGATGATTGCTTACAAGATTAAGAGCAAGGCCAGGGTGTCCTCTCTGACTGCCCCATTATCATTGTCCTGAAACTCCAAGTTGGTGCAGTTAGATCAGAAAAGGAAATCCAACTCTAAAACTGCAGAGGAAGAATTTTAATGATCTTTATTCATAGATGGTATGATTATCTATGCTTAAAGGAGTCACAAAATGAAAAACAGATAAAACATTCCTCAGTCTCACAGAATAAGCGCATGGGATAAAAGACAAACATACTGAATTCAGAGGTCAGTGCTGTGGCATAGTGAGTTAAGCCACTGCCTGCAGCACCAGCATCCTATATGGGTGCCTGTTTGATTTCTAGCTGTTCCACTTCCAATCCAGCTCCCTGCTAATGCACCTGGAAAAGCAGCTGTGGATGGCCCAAATGCTTGGGCCCCTGAAGCCATGTGGGAGGCCTAGAGGAAGCTTATGGATTCTAGTTTTGGTTTGGTCCAGGTCCAGCTGTTGTTTACATTTGGGAAATGAACCAGTGGATGGATGGAAGATCCCTCTCTCTCTCTCTCTCTCCCCCCTCTCCCACTCTCTTTGTAACTCTTTCAAATAAATTAATAAATCTTTAAAGAAATATACTGAATTCAATCATTTTCCTACATACTGGCAAAGGAAAGTTGGAATTTAAAGAATATTTTAATCTACATCAAAAAGCAGCTTCTCAATTAAATGTTTAGGAGTTAATCAGTTGAAAAACTGTAAAGCTCACATGAAAGAAGTATAAGAAAATACAAATAAGGGGAGAGATTAGTATTTGGTATTAATTATATTTATTTAAATTATTGATATTACCAACATTCCTGTTTAATCATTAAGAATTAGTCACTGATAAGTATTAGTAGATGAGTCAATACTATTAAGACATTAGGAACAGGCTCTTAGACAATCAGGCTGCCCACACCCCTTTCTGGAATGTCTGTGTTCAGTTCCTGGCTCCTGTTCCTGACTCCAGATTTTCAACAAAGCAGGACCCAGGAATCAGTGCTGATGGATCAAGTAGTTGGGTTCCTGCCACCCATGTGAAGATCTGGATTGTGCTCCCGGTGATGACTTCAGCCCAGCCTCAGATGTGGGCATTTGAAAAGTGAGCTAGTGAATGGGAGCTGTCTATTTGTCTATCTCTATCTTACCTCCAGTTCTCTGCCTCTCAAAAAGATAATAAGAATTGTGTTAAATATTCTTAAATTAATCCAAATATTTCACAAAATATGTAAAAATTCCATCCAACAAGGTATTTCATAACCATCAGTAAACTATTTAAAATTGCCAAGACTTACATTACTAAGAACAAAAAATGGAAAGATTATACTATCCAACATCAAAATTTATTATGAAGCTACAATGGCAAAGCCTGTGTGGTAATGGTGAATGGACTGACACAGAGATAAATAAAGAAGAATAAAGCACTCATTTACAGACCTGCAGGAATATAACAATTGACCATTGACAAAGGGAGATGACAGTTCAAAGAAGAAAGGATACCCTTTTCAATCAAATGATGGAACAATTGGACAACCCTTTATGATTCACAAAACTATTAAACTCTCAAGACAAAATCTATATGATTTGGAATTTGGCATGCATTTTTATTTTATTTTATTTTAAGATTTATTTATTTTACTTGAAAATCACAGTTGCAGAGGTAGAGGTAGAGGCAGAGAGAGAGAGAGAGAGAGAGAGAGAGAGAGAGGTCTTCCATCCCCTGGTTCACTCCCCAATTGGCCGCAATGACGGGAGTTGTACAAATCCAAAGCCAGGAGCAAGGAGCTTCTTCCAGGTCTCCCATGTGAGTTCAGGGGCCTAAGAACTTGGGCCATCTTCTAATGCTTTCCCAGGCCATAGCAGAGAGCTGGATCAGAAGTGGAACAGCCAGGTCTTGAACCAGCGTCCATATGGGATGCCGGCACTCCAGTAGGTGGCTTTATCTGCTACACCACTGTGCCGGCCATGGCAATGCATTTTTAGATAAAATACCAGTAGTATGATCCATGAAAGAAAAAAAATTGATAAGCTGAACTGAAATGAAACTAAAGACATCTGCTCTGGAAAGTGTTATACAAGATATATCAAAAAGCCACACATGGGAGGGAATGTTTGCAGATGTTTACTGTTAAATATAATGTATAAAAATATAAAGATCTTTTAAATATCAACAATAAGAAAACAAGCAACTCAATTAAAATGGTCAGAATATGTGAATAAACATATCATCAATGAGAATGTACAGATGGCAAATAAGCCTATAAAAAGATGCTCAGTGAAATTGTGCTATATAATAAAGGAATTTCAAATTAGAAGAACAAAAAGACGCTGATAAAAACTCACGAGACTCTTCAGGAATAATCTGACCATATCAGGTACTTGTGAGGATGCAGAGCATCAGTGACTGTCACTCACTGTTGGAGAGAATACAGAACTGCAGTTGTCCTGCGTATCTGTGCGTTCTGCATTCAAGGAATCAATCAGCTATAGATCAGAAATACTTGGAAAAAATGCATCAGTACAGAAGATAGAATGGGTTATTTCTAGATATTATTCCCTAACTAATAAAATAACTATTTACATAACATTTACATTGCAATAAAATTTATAAATAATCTGGAAGTTATTTTAAAATAGATTAGAGTATAAGCATACATTATATTCAAATATTGTACCACTTATATAAAGGACTTGAGTGTCTATGGATTTTCATATTCATGGGAGCTCCTGGGAGCAAAAATGCCCCTGGGAAGCTGAAGGAGCAACTTTAAAAAAAAATGGAGAATTTCTTAAATATTTAAGTATACTGTTTAATCGAGTATATCCAGGTATATCCACAAGTAATTTGAAAACATGCCCATGAGAGTATTTCAGGCATGGAAAGCCAAGACACTCTGGGAAAAAAAAAAAAAAAAACAAAAACAAAAAAAAAAAAAAAAAAAAAAAAACACTAAATGAAAGATCTCTGCGAGTGAGATCCCTGTGGAAAGAATGGGTCATCAAAGAAGGAGGTACCTTTCTCTGAAGGGAGGAGAGAACTTCCACTTTGACCATGGCCTTGTCTAAATATGATCAGAGTCAGTGAACTCAGGGGGCTTCCATAGCCTTGGCAGCTCATGACAAGAGCCTAGGGTGATTACTGATGCCATAAACAAGAGTGTCAATTTGTTAAGTCAACAACAGGAGTCACTGTGCACTTACTCCTCATGTAGGATCTTTGTCCTTAGTGTGCTGTACATTGAGATTTAATGCTATAACTAGTACCCAAACAGTATTTTTCACTTTATGTTTCTGTGTGGGAGCAAACTGTTGAAATCTTTACTTAATGTATGTTAAACTGATCTTCTGTATATAAAGAGAATTGAAAATGAATCACGATGTGAATGGAAGGGGAGAGGGAATGGGAAAGGGGAGGGTTGCTGGTGGGTTGGACGTTATGGGGGGGAAGCCATTGTAATCCATAAGCTGTACTTTGGAAATTTATATTCATTAAATAAAAGTTAAAAAAAAAGAAAACATGCCCACAAAAATTTCATTTGCATATTTATTGAAGATTTCTTGATAACTTCCAGGAAAAGTGGGAACAACCATGATGTCTTTCAAATGGGAATGCATAAACACATTGACACATCCATCGAAGGGAATATTATTTTTTATTTATTTATTTATTTATTTATTTAACAGGTAGAGTTATAGACAGTGAGAGTGAGAGAAAGAGACAGAGAGAATGGTCTTCCTTCCGTTGGTTCATTCTCCACAATGACCGAAATGGCCTGAGCTGTGCCCATCCAAAGCCAGGAGCCAGGTGCTTCCTCCTGGTCTCCCATGTGGGTGCAGGGCCCAAGCACTTGGGCCATCCTCCACTGCCTTCCTGGGCCACAGCAGAGAGCTGGATTGGAAGAGGGGCAGCCAGTACTAGAACTGGCCCGCATATGGGATGCTGGGGCCACAGGTTGGGATTAACCAAGTGAGCCACGGCGTCGGCCCCGGGAATATTATTTCTTAATAACAGGCTCTCTGATATCGTTTGGATATAGTTTGTTCCCCTTGTATTGGGAGCTTAGCCCTTCATGTGGTGAAGTTGAGAGAGGATTAGAACTAGCTGGTTCTGGAGAAAGCACAGTTATATAAGCCTGAGTTTCTCTCAGCATCTTTTTGACTTCCTGGCTGAGGTGCAATCCCTGGTTTCTATACATACTTCCACCATTGACAGCTGCCATTAATTGATGCAGTTGAAAGGACTTTCATGTGAACTGAACCAATATCAGCACCATGCCCTTGAATCTCCTAAACTGTGAGCAAAATAGACCGGTTTTTTCTTCATAAGTATCCTGCCTCAAGTATTTCATTGTAGCAATGCAGAACTATGACACTATCAATACCAGAAAAAGGCATGGCTGAATTTTAAATGCACATTGCCACGTGAAATAATTCTGTTCAAAAAGACTATATATTGCACCAAACAATTTACAAATCATTCTTGAAAAGGTGAAAGTCTACCAACAGTAAAATGAATAGCAATTGCCCACAATGAGGCTGAAGTGGAACATGGATATATGACGCATGGAGAATTTGTTGGAGTGGTGAAATTATACTGCATGGCACTATAGCTTTGGATCTACAAAACTGCATTTTCTCAAAAAGAAAAAAAATGGAACACAAATAGCGCTTCTTAGTTTATGCACGGTTTTAAGGAAAATAATGATTAGGAGGCCCTGGGATTTGAGGATAAAATAGAGAACAAGGTAATTTTCTATTATAAACACATTTAAACAATTCAGCTATGAAGATGGAGGAGATAGGGACTGATGAAAATACATATGGGGCTGAGTATAGTCTGCATAACTGAAGACAAAGTGAACAGTGCATATGCACTGTGTTACACATATATGCTTACTTTCCATGTGGCTAAAGGTAACAGTTCCATTGCTAGTGTAAATGACTCTGCAACACAACATGTATGTAAATAGATGTCCTCTGCTGGCAGCCAAGTTTCTCACTATTGGAGATAAACAAGGGGAGGAATCTAAAGCATTTGATGTGCACTGGATCCATGCATTAAAATCTGGCTCAATATACATAAACAGTGTATATTGGTTTCCTATGGTTGGTGTAATAAATTATCACAATTCTGATGGTGTAAATCTACAAACATGTATTTTTTTTATAATCTGTGAGGTCCAAAGACCCAAGTCAGTGTAATAAAGTCAAGGTGTTGGCCGGCGCAGTGGCTCACTAGGCTAATCCTCTGCCTGCAGCGCCGGCACCCTGAGTTCTAGTCCCAGTTGGGGCACCAGGTTCTGTCCCAGTTGCTCCTCTTCCAGTCCAGCTCTCTGCTGTGGCCTAGGAAGGCAGTGAAGGATGGCCCAAGTGCTTGGGCCCTGCACCCACATGGGAGACCAGGAGGAAGCACCTGGCTCCTGGCTTCAGATCGCCATGGTGCGCTGGCCACAGCACGCTGGCTGTGGCAGCCATTTTGGGGGTGAGCCAACGGAAGGAAGACCTTTCTCTCTGTCTCTTTCTCACTGTCTAACTCTGCCTGTCAAAAAAAAATAATAATAATTGAAGTCAAGGTGTTACTAGGGCTTATTGTCTGGGTCATGAGGGCATAATTGCCATTCTTGTCTTTATTGCTTTTTTGGTGGCTTCATCATCCAAATTCAAAACTCATCTTTACCTCCGTTATTACATCCCTTTCTTCACTTTCTCCTCTGATTGTAACTCTCACTATATTTGCCTTACAGTAGTGTTGCGATTGTACGGGGATGAGGTGTATAAGGATAATAACCTGATCTTAAGAAATTTAATCACATGTCGAAAGTCCCATTTTTCCATTTAAGGTAACATTAATGGGTTCATGGGGAAGCTCCAGATTTTGGATATATTTGGAGATCCATGACTCAGCCTACATTAGATTGTTGCACATACATGAGGCTGGGGACCTTCAACCTTTAAACTCAGATGTATAATCTTTTCCAGAGGTAGCAGTTCCTTCATCAACAATATTAGCATCTCTATCATATCTGGTACTATTATTTCTGCCTCCCCAAAGGCAGTTGCCATGTGGGATCACTGATGCTACCAGGGCTTACTCTTCTACCTTTTCTTTGCTTCTTGACTTACTCCTGGACCCAAGTCCCACCAGGCTTCTGGACGGTGAGAGATGCAGAGTATGACTCATGAGGTAGTGTTCTGTGCCACAGTGAACAATTTTATGGGCCTGGGATTGTGGTGCAACAGGTAAAGTTGACTCCTGCAAACCCAGTATCCCATACAGGTACTTGTCCTGGCTGCTCCACTTCTGATCCAACTCCCTGAAAATGTGCCTGGGAAAGCAACGGAAGATGGCCTAGGTCTATGGGCCCCTGCACTCATCCTGGAAACCATGATGTAGTTCCAGGCTATTGACTTTGATATGGCATAGCTCCAGTCATTGAGACTATTTTGGAATGAAACACCAGATGGAAGATCTCTCTCTCTCTCTCTCTCTCTCTGTCTCTGTCTCTGTCTCTCTGTCTCTCCCTCAAACTCTGGGACTCTGACTTTCAAATAAATAAATAAATCTTTAAAAACTACTTGAGATTACAAACTGACACAGGCAGAAATTCTGGCAACATGTGTAGGTATGTTTGCTAAGGGTGCAGGAACATGGTGAAAGGAATATAAAGTTGGATCAGGCCAAAATATGTAGATTCAGACTCATTAAGCAGTGAATCTGCATGTAATGTTCAGCATGTGGCCCACCAGTCAGGGATGAGTGAGCCACGACGCCAGCCCCACCTAGTTTTTAACTATATGAAAAATGCATGTTCCTCCATTCCATCCAAAGACCACCAGAAGCAACTTGCTTTCAGTTGACAAGGCCAGCAATATACTTTTATCTTTCTACTTCAGAGGTATATCAATTTTTCAGACATTGGTTTTCATTTATGTTTATCTTGACAACATTTTCCTTCCATAAGACAGCAAACAAGCTCATTATATTGATGGTGACACTATGTTAATTTGATTTTGTAAGCAAGAAGTAGCAACTACTCTAGACTTATTTGTAAGATGTTTGCATACTCAGCAAAAGATGACCTCAGCAGAGGAGGACTTTAACAATGAAGTGGATGAGATGATCCACTCTGTGGATAATGGTCAGGTTCTTTCCCCAGCCAACCTTGTCATTGATCAATGGGCTCATGAAAAATATGGCCACATTAGCAAGGACAGAAGTTATATATGCACTCAGCAACATGAAATTCCACTTACAATGGCCAGCCTCACTATGGCTACAACTGAGTGCCCAATCTATAAGAAGAAGAGACCAACACGTATCTCTCAATATGACTTTATTCTCTAGGATGTTCCTCAAGCTACCTGGTAACGAATTGATTACATTGAACTTTCTTTTTCTTCCTTCTTTCTTCCTTCCTCTCTCCCTCCCTCCCTCCTCTCTCTCTCTCTCTCTCTCTCTCTCTCTTTCTTTCTTTCTTTCTTTCTAATGATTTACTTATTTGGAAAGCAGAGTTATAAAGAAAAGGAAAAGAGAGAGAGAGAGAGAGGTATTTTCCACCTTCTGGTTTACTCCCCAAATGGCTAAAACAACAGAGGCTGGGCTAAACCTTAATCAAGGGTCAAGAGGCCCCTAGCAATTGGGATATCTTCCACTGCTTTCCAAGGCACAGTAGTAGAGAGCTGGATCAGAGGTGGAATAACCATGACTCAAAGCAGAGCTCCCAGAGTCACAGGACGCAGTATGCCACAAAGCTGTTCCTACATTGGACTGATGTCATCACAGAAGTGCAGTGTTCTACTTATGAGAATAAATATTTACCCTCAATATAGATCTGTCTTCCCTGTACATATTGTTTATGTCAAAAGTATCATGCATGAACTTACAGAATTTTGTATATACTTTTATAGTGTTGTAAACGGTGTTGCTTCTGAACGAGGAGCTCCTTATCAAAAGAAATCTGGTGATAGGAGCAGGCTAATTGAATTCATTGGTTTTACCATGTACACCACCATCTTGAAAAGCTGGTTTTATAGAATGGTACAATAGCCCTTGGGAGCTCCAGTGAGATGGCAATACCTTGTGTGGCTGGGACAAGTTTTTCCACATATATGTCTATTTGAATCAGTTCAGTGTCAATTTTTTTTAGATTTATTTTATTTATTTGAAAGGCAGAGTTACAGAGAGAGGGAGAGGGAGAGGGATGGGGGAGAGAGAGAGAGAGAGAGAGAGAGAGAGATCTTCCGTCCACTGTCTCACTCTCCAAATGACCGCAGGCCAGGGCTGGGCCAGGCCAAGCTAAGAACCAGAAGATTCCTCTGATCTCGCACCTGGGTGCAGGAGCCCAAGCACTTGGGTAGTCCTCTGCTACTTCCCCAGGCTCATCAGAAGGTAGCTGGATTGGAAGGGGTTCATCAAAACTCAATGCAGAGCCCAGGTGGGATAGCGCCATCACAAAGTGATGACTTCACCCAGTACACCAGAACACTTAACTCAGTGTACAATATATAATTGATTTCCTCTTATAGCCAAGATGCTCATGTCTAGGAATTAAGAGGTTGAAATGGATGGGGTACCACCAAATAATACCCTGAATGATTCATTAAAAGAATTGTTGTTTCCCATTCCCTCAACCTTATGTTTTTCTGGCCTAGAGGTCTTAGCTCTAGAGGGAGAAATGTTTTCACTAGGAGGCTAATTAGCAATTTCATTAAACTGGAAGTTATGCTGCCCACCTTGAGCTCCTTATATATTGGGATTAATAGATTAAAAAGGGGAGCTAGTTTGTTGGCTGGGGTGAGTACTCTTGACTTCCAAAGGGAAATTGTGCTAATATTTCATAATAGAGGTGAGGAAGCGAGCATCTTCTAGAATTGCCATGCCCTGTGATTAACTACAATGGAGAATTACAACAATATAACCAAGGATGGGATATTAAAGGCCCAGGCTCTATGACAATGAAGGTTTGCAAAAACCCAACAGGTCAAGACCCACAACCAGCTCCACTTACTGTGCTTTATTGAAGGTAAGAAGAATGGAAAATTGGTAGAGGATGACATATTTTTTCATATCACCTACAGATTGCATGACTAGTTACAGAATTGAGGATTTTTATTGTTACTATTTTCTCCTTATTTGTGTGTGTCTATCTATTGATCTCTCTCTCATATCTCCTTTATTTTCTTTCTTCTTATTTCTTTTTCATGTAACATAAATGCAGTGGCTTTATCTTACAGAAAGGAAATGTTCTTACTATTACATAGTATTATTTCAGCTATGAGGTATCAAGGAGATTGAGCATCATACAAGAACTTTATTTGCTCCTCTGGGTTCTTGCGTTTATGTTTGTGTATAGGATAGATGCATCATATTGTTTGGAATTATGATCCTGATATTATCTTTATTTGGGGACCAAGTATGGATTAATGAGATGTGTATGAGTGCCCAGGTGACAGTTGGTAAGCTTCTAATGTTTAATTTTATTTGTCAATTTGATTGGTACACAAGATGCCTGGATTAGCCTTTACTTCTGTCTGTGTCAGTGAGGGTGTCTCTTGACAGTATTCACATTTGAATTACTTTTCCCAAGGTGAGCGGGCATCATAAATCTTTTGAACCTTGAGAAAAATTTATATTTATTAAATAAAAGTTAAAAAATGGTAGAGGAAAGTGAACCTTATCTTTCTTAACTGATTGAAGTGAGATATCTGTATTCTGTGGCCCTGGATATGGGCTTACCCATTCAGCTCTCTGGATCTCCAAATTCTACAGTTGTCTTTCCTGCATCTCCAGTTTTTAAATGGAAAATCATGGGATCTCTCAGCCTCCATAATTGTTTAAACTATTTTTAATTGCTTTCTTACTGACTCTTTTTCTCTGGAGAATTATGTCAGTGAGCATGTTTTCAAACAATGTCCATGAACTACTATGGTGTACAGGGCACACAACTGTGGGTGTTAAAAATAGAGGGATTGGGGAATCTATGAGTAGCTACTTGGACAATACAGCCAACTTTCTGTAATTTTGAAATTAATTAAAATATATTTTTAGAATTAGTTGTTACTTGGGGTTATTGACTACTAGAAAGTTTATAGCCAAAAATCAAAGTATATATTTCTGGGTTGGCTCCAAAGCTGTTTTAGCTACACTAGTGTTCTATGTCAAATTTCCTACCTTAGAATAGTTAGTCCAGGCAATATCAAGGAAAATGTTCTTAAAGGTATTGATGTAACAACAATCTCAAATGATCAAAATAGCATTTAAAAAAAAAGGTAAAGAAATTCTATTAGGTAGAACAGGATAAAAACACAATCAAAGTGGGATTGAGGTCAACACACAGACAATCCTTTAAATAAGAAGAAATGTATTTTGGTGAAATAATAGAACACCCTATTGTTAAATCTTCAGCTTGCATCCAAGTCTTTTATATCCTTGTAATTTTTTTATTCACCTGGAATGTATAGCCTGTGCTAGCAAGGTTGTGACTTTCTATGTGGGTAACAGCTAAGACTGGGTTACAGCCTTAAGCAGGTTTGTTATCTCACATAGAATGTGGCCATGAAAAATGAATAGTGATTTGCCAGAGTAGTTTTAACATCATATCTTTGAAAAAATCTTTTTAGCTAATGCTCAATTTTCAGATACCACCTTGTATTATGCTTAATACTTAATTCTTGGAATAACAGAATGTCAAAGATCATGATACTGCATGAGTCCTGATTTTATTTAAAATAAGTACCTGTTTCTTCATTACATTAGAGTAAAATGTATGAAAGAAAGCCACAAATTAAACAAAAAGAGACTGAATTCTATATCCAATATGATTTCTACCGGTGAGAGACAATTGAACATGACCAAACAATTCCTCCTTTGTTCCTTGAGACAATAAGATAATAAAACTAAAAGTCATGTTGTATGTGGATGCAACTCATTTCTTTTTCCTTCCTTTTTGTATTTGTGTTTCCACAGTTACAAAACCAAAATAGAGATCGGATTCATAGTGCATGATCTACTTGATTTTTAAGATATACTTGCATACATATTTATTTGAAAGCAGAGTGACAGGGAGGGAGAGAAAGAAGAAGAAAAACACACACGTGCGCACACACATATCTGCTGGTTCATTCTCCAAATGTCTACAACAGCTTGGCTAGGCAAGGCCAAAGCCAGGAACCAGGAACTCCATCTACCACTCTTACATGGTTGGCTCATGCCAATATTTCCTGCCTCCCAGGCTTTGGCACAAAGCTGTTAAGTGTAAATAGGAATCAACCCCAAACACTGCAATATGGGATACAAGCACCCCAAACAGCAAATTCATCACTTGCTGTATGGTATGTTTGAATAGAATATAATACACTGGTTTTTAGTAGAGATGCCTCCCTAACCAAGGCCTCTAAAAGTGAAAATATTGTTGGTTTTTTGGTGTGCTCTCCTTGTACACGGTAGCATTGCTTTCACAGACATGTTGATTTACGCAACATTAATAGGAGTTAGACAAACATGCTAATCTATATACTTACATTCTGGTAATTCAGATAATAGGAAAAGCACTCAAACGTCTCTAAAAATTATTATAGAAACCATAGTCTTGACTTTTGAATAAATCAGCATATCAATGAAATAATATTTCTGTGCATTCACACATATGAACACTTGTGAAACTGGATGTGAAAAAAAAGGAAGATGGACATAGATTCAATTCATCTAGGGTGTACACTATGACACCAAATAGTGTTCATACATAAAAACAAAACATGATGATCTGAAGGAACTGTGTCTAATTCATTTTGGGTGGCAAAGGAGAATTTCTGTGAGGGGATGATTTTTTTTTTATTTGGGACACAATGACAGAGGTGATTGCCCACTAAAAGTACTGAGTTCTAGAGTAAAAAACAAAAACAAAAACAAAACAAACAAAACAAAAAACAAAACAAAACAAAAAAAAAAAAACAAAGCACAATGTACTCTGAGGAGAGAACTGTGAAAGGTAAGCTCTAACCTGTGGATGATGAGTTAGGAATTGTGTGAAACAAGGCTGAAAAGATAGAGCCTCATCACACCAAGATGTAACCTTGAGGATCGCAAAGATTGAATAATATTTTAGCCTAATTATGATTAAAAAAAACTTCTCAGGACTTACAGATAGTGAAATAATGGTTACTTATTCAACAAAATCTTGTTCTGGAAATCAAGGATCGAAAAATGGTAAAAATAAGGTTAAAGTTACAAGATCTAATTCATCTTTTCAAAAAACTCTCAGATGAGGTATTTGGCATGGTGGTTAAGCTGTCAATTAAGTCACCTGCATCCCACAGTTGAGTACTTTGGTTTGGTGCCTGGTGTAGCTCCTGCTTCCAGTTTATGGGGGACGGCAGTAATGGAACACGTAATTGGGTTCTAATACCCACATGGGAGACCTGCACTGACTTTTGACCCTTAAACCTTCTCTCAATTAGGAATTTGTATGTTTTTTGAAACTTGTATTCTATAAATTCATTTTCAAATATTTTGAGAGTTTCCTTAATTTTAAGTAGAATTTCTATTTATTTCAAAGTTTTGTAGAGTAGAAATGGATTCACATCAAAGATCCCTTATTTATCCTACACTCCCAACCCACCCACACATCTTACAGCACACACCTTTACAATCTATTCTAGCTTATTGAAATTTCATCTACCACTCAGGCATCTGTGAAATGCTGTTCATGAGTATTAAGTTTTATGTGAAAATTGGTATGTTTCCTAAACACAGGCTTCCACTTCGTCCTGATGAAGGGATAATATCGCTATAAGGCTTCAGCAGCATTCTTTTCTGAAAATTGCCTTTGACTACACCTAGCTGATAAAATTATATCCAAGATTTTTGTAGCTCCACAACCTACATGGATCAGTCTTTGTGGACAATATCCCTCTTATTATGAAAATTCTTCTATTAAAAACCAGGAAAACTTGGGGTAGACATAGTGTCATAGAAAGCTAAGCATCCAACTATAGTGCTGGCTTTCCATATGGGCACTATTTTAAGTCCTGGCTACTCAACTTCCAATCCAGATTTCTGTTAATGTGCCTGGGAAAGCAATAGAGATGGCACAAGTGCTTGGGCTCCATCACCCATGTAAGAGACCCAGAAGAAGCCACTGGCTGCTGGCTTTGGCCTGGCCCGCTGTGGCCATGCCTGCCATTTGGGGAGTGAACTAGCAGATGAATAATTGCTTCCTCTCTCTCTCTCTCTCTCCTTTTCAAATAAATAAACCTTAAAAAAAATGAGGCCACTGCTGTGGCGTAGTGGGTAAAGCTGCTGTCGCTGCCTGCAGTACTGGTGTCCAATATGGGCGCCGGTTCGAGTCCTGACTGCTCCACTTCCAAAGTAGCAGAAGATGGCTCAAGTCCTTGGGGCCCTGAACCCATGTGGGAGACCCAGAAAAAGCTCCTGGCTCTTGGCTTCAAATAGGCGCAGCTCCGGCCATTGCAGCCAATTGGAGCGTGAACCAGTGGATGGAAGACCACTCTCTCTCTCTCCCTCCCTCTCTCTCTCTCTCTCTCTCTCTGCCTCTCCTCTCTCTGTGTAACTCTGACTTTCAAATAAATAAATGAATCTTCTGGAAAAAAAATCTAATAAGTGTTAAAATCTCAAGCTGCCTTCATGAACAAGGAAGTAGTAACACCTAAAATACTCAGTGAGCTGTTTTATTTTCCATGGCCAGAGAAGTTTAGCAACCATCAGATATGTAAGAAATTTGCGAAATGTTTCCCTGGGCAAATTTTAATTAAACTAATACCTAATTTGTTGTATAATTACAACCAGTTAAATAATGCCACTAAATTATCATGAATAATTCAGCTTTTAATCATATGCACTGAAATAATTTTTTTTTTTGACTGACTTTTCTCAAAAACCTGGTTTTTACTTAGCCAAGGAAAGTTTCAAGGACATTGTTCGGATTTTAACTTAGAAATAAGAATAATGCTGAGAACACTTATATATGAGGAGAAAACTGCACTCATTTGATCAGTTCTCGGATATTGAGAATTGAGGTTCTTTTGCTTTCTTAATTTTTTTTTCCACCAGATGCATGTGCTGAAATTGAGTACTCTGGTCATTCATTGCTGTGTGGCTGATCACTTCAATCTCTTATTAGCTGAGATCTGAGCACTGGGAAGTTTATGCAATAAGGAATTGGAGTCCCAGGAGTAATCAAGCATTACTCAACTGTAAATCATTGTCTGCTTATTAGGTCATCCTAGCAACCAGAATGGATACCTCCACCAGCAATCAAATGGCTCTGCTCCACCACCCAAGCAATTGGGCAGACTTATCAAGGATGTCAATGATCAATTCCAAGGGCTATATGGACACCCACTGTGTTTCTATAATATATAGCAATATCACTTGTATATTTCTTCCACTGATTAATTTTTCATATATCATGTTATGCTGTTGATTTTATAATAATTTTAATATTGTAGTTAAATATGTAGATACATGTCTTTAAAAGAGCACTATTAATTTATTGCTTTACTGCTTCCTTATAAGAAATATTTGCTTTACATCATGCTAAGGCAATGCCAAAATTCAGAGTGAAGATGAAAGCTTGCATTTAGTTGGACCTTATATATATATATATATATATATATATATATATATATAAAAATATACCAGGGGATTCCAATTCAATCCCATCAAGGTGGCATGTACCAATGCCATCTCACTAGTCCCAGTGATCAATTTCTGTTCACAATTGATCATAATGATAGGACTAAGAACCAAAGGGATCACAGAAACAAGAATAGTGTCTGCAAATACTAACTGATAGAATCAAAAAGGGAGAGAACGATCCAACATGGGAAGCGAGATGCACAGCAGACCCATAGAATGGCAGATGTCCTAAACAGCACTCTGGCCTCACAATCAGCCCTTAAGGCAAGAGATCTGGCTGAAAAGCCCATGAGAGTATTTCAGGCATGGAAAGCCAAGACACTCTGGGGAGAAAAAAAAAAAAAAAAAAAAGAAAGAAACCTAAATGAAAGCTCTCCACGAGGGAGATCCCAATGGAAAGAACAAGTCATCAGAGAAGGAGGTACCTTTCTCTGAAGGGAGGAGGGAACTTCCACTCTGACTACGACCTTATCTAAATATGATCAGAGTCGGTGAACTCAGGGGGCTTCCATAGCCTTGGCAACTCATAACAAGAGCCTAGGGTGATTACTGATGCTATGAACAAGAGTGTCAATTTGTTAAGTCAACAACAGGAGTCACTGTGCACTTACTCCTCATGTAGGATCTCTGTCCTTAATGTGCGGTACAGTGTGATTTAATGCTATAACTAGTACTCAAACAGTATTTTTCACTTTATGTTTCTATGTGGGTGCAAACTGTTGAAATCTTTACTTGTTGTATGCTAAACTGATCTTCTGTATATAAAGAGAATTGAAAATGAATCTTGATGTGAATGGAAGGGGAGAGGGAGTGGGAAAGGGGAGGGTTGCAGGTGGGAGGGAAGTTATGGGGGGGAAGCCATTGTACTCCATAAGCTGTACTTTGGAAATTTATATTTATTAAATAAAAGTTAAAAATATATATATATATAAATATATATATATTTACCCTTTGACACTTTGTTTTTTTCAAAATACAGGATAAATGAATAGCAAATAGAAAACCAAAAATAATTAAGTACCCACAGATTTCATTTTTACATACCAATATCTGTCCATGCAGAATTACACACACACACACAAATTCTTAAACTTCTCCAGGAGATCCAAACAGTTGCAATATAAAAGTGTTATAAAGTTGATTTGACTAGTATAAGAAAATCATTATCTTCATCCAGAAAATTATGAATAGTATCATTTTGCAGTATTAGATAATCAGTAATAGTTCTCTTGAGTCCTATATGTATTATCACATACGGATATTATTCTCCTAGTAGAGAACTTATCATAAATACAGAGCTTATCATTGTCTTTCAAGTTTGTGCTACATTGTATAAAATTTGATAAAATGTGATCAATGAAAAACTCATACCAAATCATGAAGAAATGATTGAAGAATGTTGTGAATAATTAGATAACATTTTCCTATCAAACAATTACTTAACGGTCAATAATTAGTAATGAAAAGTTAAAAATGAAACAGAGCAATGGCTGAAAATTGGCTCTAGAAACACTACTGCAGAGGCTAATGATTCTAAGTAATATATACTTTGAGGTATATTTCATTTTTATTTGAATTTCTAAATAAACATAGAACACTAATAAAACAATAACATGCAATAATAGTTTTTGAAAATACACCCTAGATAATACTGTAAAAGCTGGATATGAATTTTTCATGAACAGGCATGCATATCTCTTTCCAGAATTATTCACTAAAGGTTTCCTCGGAGATGCCTATCCCAAGAATTATACTCTGTCTATAGACAGAACAGGAGACTCATATTTTTGTCTTTAAAGTCCTAGAGCTTATTGAAAGAATTACCAAAATAATCAAAATAGCTCTGTAAAATATTTTTTTTTCTTGAAAACAGATTTCGTGGATTGTCTTAAAAATAAACTCAGATATCTGACCAACACTGATACACGAGGAAACTCCTAAACTGAGTGTCATTCTAGTGTCATTCTCTCTTTTTCTATCACTCTCTTCTTTCTCCCAGTCTCTGTTAAAACAGACATGGAAACATATCTCCAATGACTAAATGGTAATCAAATTAAGTATAACAATGAGAAGGGGAGGGCTGAAGTAATAAGAATGTCAGAAATTCCCATCTTGCAAGTTTGGTCCTATTTATCCTGTGTATTCATTAAATATACTTAATATTTAATCTGTTATATTATCATAATTCATTTAACATCAATAAGGTTCTTCAATGCTTTATAATCATAAAGGGTACTTTTGACAAAATAAAGTTACAATATAATTATTTTAGCATCATCATGACATCATGACCATAAACACTTTCGGTAGACTTGTTAAAAATTTAGTCATTAGGTTAACTGGGTGCTATAAATTAGAGTACATATTCTCTATTGAATTATTACATACCCTGAAATGACTTATTGGCCATGTATTTGGTGAATAAGTTATTGCTTATTGTTATTTTAGGCATATTGTTTCTTTTCTCTAAAGCAGACTCTTAGGAGCATTTTTCTCCCTTCTCTATCATATGTTTGACTGATTAACAGACTCATTCTTTATTACAGAGCAAAGTACACTTCAAAATATAGAATTCCCTGATACATATATATTAAAATGGATCTGAATACATCAAAATGTAATAAAAGCTATAATAATTAGTCAAAAGAATTTTTTTCAGGAGGTCCATGATGGCTGAACAGGGAAAAGACATTCTGGTTTTGACCAAGGAAAATAACAGAAGGGAAAACAAGGACCCACATGCTCAGTGGAAACTTGGAGAGAAGTCTGTAGTGAAAAATCTATAGAAAGAAGAGAGAGGCTGTGAAATACTGGGGACGTACAATCCCACAGCATGAGCAGTACAATCCTGGTGACTCCCACAGTGGGTGCCTGGAAGGGATGACATCATGACATCTTTTTGGGGTGTGTAGAAGGATCCCATGTTACCCTGTGCCAGTGGTGATGTGGCCTGAGGAAGAATCTCACAGTTCCCACTGACGCTCTGACCTGAAGCACTAGTGGGGTCAGGGTGCCCATCTAACCCTGTGAAGATAAAGGAATCTCATTTCCTCTCCTGTGCCCATCAAGGCACCTGGCAACCAACAGGGAGGAAGTGCCATCTTAATAGGGCAAATCTAGGATGCTGTGGCCCGTGCAATACTAGAGGATTTTATCAGATGGATAAATCGATGGGTCCCACTGATTCTGGCCTGGAGGGCTTGTAGGGAATAGGATGCCCATTTAGGCCCCTGAAATGTTTCCCTTCCATCATTCTATCAAGGGACTCAAACACAACTTGCTAAGACAGAGCAATGACACACCTGTTTGGAAGACAGATGACTCTTAATGCCATGGCTCTCTCTGTGTATGGTGAGGATAGTGGTGCTGTGAGTAGATCCCCTGTTTCCAGTGATTTGGGGAGCCCTGCACTCTGTGACTAAGAATCCTGTGGCTGTGTTATAGGGCGTGGGGGTGGCTGAATCTATGGGCAGTCACTGGACCGGGGTGAAGAGGCTCAGAATTCCTTTGGTGCTGTGGTGTGTCATCACAGAGGGCTCCACGTTAATACCCAGGCATACACAGGAGCTTGGTACAGTTCATGCGCTTGAGTGGGTGAGGTTCATAGGCACACCGAGTGTGGGCTTGACTTGGGTTCTCCTTCACACAGGGGCTGCTGCTATGAACATACTAGCCCATATGATTATACCCTTCCTGCTCCCCCACTCCCCAACAATCAGCTAATGATAGAGGAGATCTACCATGCACAACTTGGGAATCATCCAGGCTTGAGCACTGCCCTGAGGCTCATAGTTCCACTGAGCATATGCCTCCAGATAACCGCTAAAGGAGCAGAAACTCCACTAAGCCATAGAGGCATATTTCAGAGATAACAGCCCTCAAAAGAGAAAATCAACAATGGTTTGTACTGATATCTAAAAACAAATGTGGAAATACACAAAAGAGGAAAACAATATGAATCCCCAAAAGGAACACTACCACACTTCCATATTAGAATGTGAAGATGAGGACATTGAAGAAATGCCTCAAAAGGAATTCAAAAAAATGAGCATGAGATTACTCAAAAAGAGTGAGCAGCAATATATGAATTAAAGAAATCCATGCATGATGTGGATGAGAAATTTTGATGGGGAGACAGAGATATTGAATAATTCAAACTGAATTTTTAGAAAGAATTCAGTATGTCAAATAAAAACATAGTGGAAAGCCTTAGCAACAAACTCAGTCTCCGTGAGGCAGAAGAAAGAATATCCGAACCAGATGACAAATCTTTGGAAGCATAAGTTATAAAAAAGTAGTGAAAATTATAAAAACCAAAATAGCATTTGGGAGTTATGAGATACTATCAAATGACTAAATATATGTGCCTTAGGAATACCTCAACATGTGTAAAGAAAGAATGGATTAGAATAACTATTCAGTAAAATAATAGCAGAAAATGTCCCTAATTTGGAGAAACATAGGGACATCCAAGAACAGCAAGCACATAGAAGTTCTAATAGACATGATCAGAAAAGATTTTCTTTTTTCTTCCATGTCACTGTTTTTTTTTCAAATTTTATTTAATAAGTATAAATTTCAAAAGTACAACTTTTGAATTATAGCAGCTTTTCCCCCATAACCTCCCTCCCACCCACAACCATCCCATCTCCCACTCCTTCTTCCATCCCATTCTTCATCAAGATTCATTTTCAATTATCTTATATACAGAAGATAAATTTAGAATATACTAAGTAAAGATTTCAACAGACTGCACCCACAGAGACACACAAAGTATAGAGTACTGTTTGAGTGTAGTTTTACTATTAATTTGCATAGTACAACACATTAAGGACTGCCATTTTATGAGTCTGCTGTGTATCCTGCTTCACATGTAGGATCATTCTCTCCTTTTTAATTTTATCAATTATTATTTACAGATATTGGTCTTATTTATGTAATCCCTTTGACAATTAATCCTATCTTTTTGATCAATTATGAACTTAAACTGATCACTTTAACAAGTAAGATGGCAATGGTACATGCCCCCTTGATAGGATTGAATTGGAATCCCTTGGTACGTTTCTGGCTCTAAAATTAGGGCTAAGTCTGAGTGAGCATGTGCCGAACTGTACATCTCATCCCTCTCTTATTCCCACTCTTATATTTAACGGGGATCACTTTTCAGTTAAATTTAAACACCTAAGAATAATTGTGTGTTAATTACAGAATTCAAACAATGGTATTAAGTAGAACAAAAATATACTAAAATGGATAAAATATTAAGTTATTCCTTGAAAGTCAGGAGAAGGGCTCATCAAGACATTGTTTCTCATAGTGTCCATTTCACTTCAACAGGTTTCCTTTTAGGTGCTTGGTTAGTTGTCACCGATTGGGGAGAATATATGATATTTTTCCTTTGGGACTGGCTTATTTCACTCAGCACGATGTTTTCCAGATTCTTCCACTTTGTTGCAAAATGACCAGATTTCATTGTTTTTGACTGCTGTATAGTATTCCAAAGAGGACAAATCCCATAATTTCTTTATCTATTCTTCTGTTGATGGACATTTAGGTTGATTCCAGGTCATAGCTATTCTGAATTGAGCTGCAATAAACATTGAGGTGAAGACAGCTCTTTTATTTGCCAATTCAGTTTCATTGGGTAAATTCCAAGGAGTGGGATGGCTGGGTTGTATGGTAGGAATATATTCAGGTTTCTGAGGAATCTCCAAACTGACTTCCATAGTGGCTTTACCAGTTTCAATTCCCACCAACAGTGGGTTAGTGACCCTTTTTCCCCATATCCTCGCCAGCATCTGTTGTTGGTAGATTTCTGTATGTAAAGCTATTCTAACCGGGGTGAGATGAAACCTCACTGTGGTTTTGATTTGCATTTCCCTGATGGCTAGTGATCTTGAACATTTTTTCATGTGTCTGTTGGCTATTTGAATTTTCTCTTGAAAAATGTCTATTGAGGTTCTTGACCCATCTCTTATTTTTTTTATTTTTTTTATTTTTTTATTATTTTTTTTGACAGGCAGAGTGGATAGTGAGAGAGAGAGACAGAGAGAAAGGTCTTCCTTTGCCGTTGGTTCACCCTCCAATGGCCGCCGCGGCTGGCGCGCTGCGGCCAGCGCACCGCGCTGATCCGATGGCAGGAGCCAGGAGCCAGGTGCTTTTCCTGGTCTCCCATGGGGTGCAGGGCCCAAGCACCTGGGCCATCCTCCACTGTACTCCCTGGCCACAGCAGAGAGCTGGCCTGGAAGAGGGGCAACCGGGACAGAATCCAGCGCCCCGACCGGGAGTAGAACCCGGTGTGCCGGCGCCGCTAGGCAGAGGATTAGCCTAGTGAGCCGCGGCGCCGGCCCGACCCATCTCTTAAGTGGGTTTTTTTGCTGTATCTCATAAGGTTTGATATGTTGTGTTGTTATCCTTATTTACTTCCAGAAAGTTTTTTATTTCTCTTTTGATCTCTTTTATGACCCAGTGTTCATTCAGGAGCATGTTGTTCAATATCCATGTTCTTGCCTATGCTCTATGCATTCCTGAGTTGCCAATTTCCAGTTTCATTCCATTGTGGTCTGAGAAGATGCATGGTATGATTCTAATTCTTTTGAATTTGCTGAAACTTGCTTTATGGCCTAGTATGTGATCATTCCTAGAGTTGATTTCATGTATTGCTGAGAATAATGTGTATTCCTTAAGTGTAGGATGAAAAGTTCTGTAGTTATCTGTTAGATCCATTTGGTCTATAATGTCAATTAAATGTTTCCTTGTTGACCTTCTGTCTGGTTCATCTGTCTATTGCTGAGAGTGGAGTATTGAAGTCCCCCAATACTATTCTATTGGAGTCTAAGTCTCCCTTTAAGTTCCATAACATATCTTTTAAATAAACTGGTGCCTTGTAATTAGGTGCATATACGTTTATATTAATTATATTTTCCTGTTGAATTGATCCCTTAATCATTATATAGTGCCCGTCTTTGTCTCTCTTAACATTTTTGAGTTCAATTTTATTTTGTCTGGTATTGAGATGGCTACACCAGCTCTTTTTTGGTTTCTGTTGACATGCGATATCTTTTTCAAACCTTTCACTTTCAGTCTGCACGCATCTTTGTTGGAAAGATGTGTTTCTTGTAAGCGGCAAATAGATGGGTTTTGTTTTTAATCCATTCAGCCAGTCTGTGTCTTTTATTTGGAGAGTTGAGGCCATTTACATTCCATATGACTGTTGATAAGTATTGACTTTGCCCTGACATTTTTCCAAAGATATTTCTAATATATATTTTGAACTTCGTATGATCTTTTACTGAGAGATTTTCTTCCTTTACCTTCTTCCGTATTGATGGCTGTGTTTCTGTGTTTCTGCGTGTAACACATCTTTAAGCATCTTTCGCAGGGCTGGATGAGTAGTGACAAATTCTTTCAATTTCTGTTGGCTATAAAAGGTCTTTACTTCACCTGCTTTCACAAATGAGAGCTTTTCAGGATATAATATCTGGGATGGCAGTTTTTTTTTTTTTCTCTTAATACTTGGGCTAGCCTGTAAGCTTGCTGATGAGAAATCTGCTGTGAGTCTAATTGAGGATCCTCTGGGAGTAATCTGATCTTTATCTCTTGCACATTTTAGAATCTTTTCTTTATGTTTCACTGTGGTGAGTTTGATTACAATGTGTCTTGGTGAGGATCTCTTTTGGTCATGTTTATTGGGGGTTCTATGTGCTTCCTGTGCTTGGATGTCTCTTTCCTTCTCCAAACCTGGGAAGTTTTCTAATATCTCACTACAATGCCTTCTAATCCTTTCTCTCTCTCTCCATGCCTTCAAGAACTCCTAGAACCCAAATGTTGGGTTTTTTAAGAGTATCCTGTAGATTGCCAACAATATTTTTTAGATTACTAATTTCCTCTTCTTTTCTTCAGTTTGACTGTATACTTTCCTGTGCTCTGTCATTTAAGTCTGATATTCTCTCTTCTACCTCACTGATTCTGTTTTTAAGAATCTCAAATGTATTTTATTTGTTCTATTGAATTTTTCATTTCATTTTGATTTCTCTTCCACATCACAATTTCATGTTCCCCTAAATTCCTCATTTCATTTTGAGTCTTCCTTAAGATTTCATTTTCATGAGGGAGATTTTCTGTCCTGTCCTGTATGGATTTCTGTAGTCATGCATTTGTTTTTGATAACTTCTAAATGTTCGTATCATAATTTTTTGCATTCCGTATCTTGCATTTCTTCTATCTCATCATCTTCATAATCTTGTATTGGATTGTCTTGTTTATTTGTGGGCGTTGGTATCTTCCTTGTTCTTGTTTTCTCAGTTTTTGCATTTGTTGTTTGGCATTGTGGAGATATTCTTTGGTTTCTTCTCCTCCTCCTCCTCCTCCTCCTTCTTCTTTTTCTTCTTCTTTTGCTGTGGTGGCTTTTCTCATTATACTATGACTCAAGATTAAGTGGTCTGGCTGGTGCCGCAGCTCAGTAGGCTAATCCTCCACCTTGCAGCACCGGCACACCAGGTTCTAGTCCTGGTCGGGTGCTGGATTCTGTTCTGGTTGCCCCTCTTCCAGGCCAGCTCTCTGCTGTGGCCAGGGAGTGCAGTGGAGGATGGCCTAAGTACTTGGGCCCTGCACCCCATGGGAGACCAGGATAAGTACCTGGCTCCTGCCATTAGATCAGCGTGGGTGCTGGCTGCATTGTGCCAGCGGCGGCCATTGGAGGGTGAACCAATGGCAAAGGAAGACCTTTCTCTCTGTCTCTCTCTCTCTCTCACTGTCCACTCTGTCAAAAAATAATTAAAAAAAAAAAATTAAGTGTTCTATCTGCTTTTGGTGAATCTCTAAAGGCTTATGATGGGTGTGGCCAGAGAGCTCTGTTCAATTCTTCAGCATTAAGGGTGTGCCAAAGGTGACACACCCAGGTTTGCATGGTCCATCTTCTCTCTCTCTCTCTCTCTCTTTAAATTAAGAAGGGATGTAACACTGCTCAGCTGAGCTCTTCTCTTTGATGGCAATTAGTGCCCAAGTGCTAGCCCCAGTGGGTATAATATTCATGTGCTCTGTCCCAAGGACCACACAAAGGATCTGTTCAGTCCTCAGTGTAAGCTCAGATTCCCCTGCAGTGTCTCTCACCAGGTAGCCAAGGATCCCCGAGTTTGTGGCGTCTCCCACTGAGACTACTTATATCTTAGCCACACCATGAGTTATCCCACACACCCTCAGTTGTTTTTTTTTTTTTTTTCAGCTGCTGTTATGTATGTCCAAAATGGCACCTGCTCATTTGCCTCGCTTGCCTTTGTAAGGTGTGTGGAGAGAGAGAATCATGTCCGTACATCCTTTTTATTTTTTTCTCTCCTCTGGTTAGGCTGGTGTACTTCCCCACACAGGGCTCAAGCTTTGTTCCCTCTAGGCTATTCCTGCCACTTTTCCACCAGTGTCTCGGCTACTGTGGTTTCACCTCACCTCTCTTTCCAGTGCTGGTGCAGAGCAGAAGACTCTTGGCAGCTGAGATCCTGAGCTATGGGCACCCGTGTCCTCCATGTAGTCCACCATGTCCCTCTAATTCTGGAAGAGTTTCTTTTGTAGTTTTTTCCCCTAACTCTTCCTTGAGACTACACAATCTCCACTTTATTAAATTATCTTTTTTCTGGTCTATCAGTGAGCTCCCTCCCTATTCTGCCATCTTGGAGCCCCTGAGCTCCATGGCACTGAAAAAGATTTTCATCACAACAAACTAGTCAAATTTCTGAAAGTAAAACATTATGATCCAAAAATATATATGAAAAAATACCAGATTACTTTCAAAGGATCTCCAATTTGATTGACAGCTTATTTCTTATCAGAAACCCTATGGGATAAGAGAGAATTGAGAGACATAACTCAAGTACTAAAAGAAAAAAAATGTTAATCAAGAATAGAGTACCCAGCAAAGCTCTCATTTATAAATGAAGGTGAAAAAAGGTCTTTGAAAATAAACAGAAGCTCCAGCCTCCTCCTCTGGTCTCCTTTCTCTTCTCTTTTCTCTCCTGCTCACTCTCTCTTCTCTCATCTCTCTTCTCTCCTCACTAGCTCCTCTCTTCTCTTGTCTCTCTCTTATACTCTCCTTCTCTCTTTTTCCCTTCTTCACCCCACCCCTCCAGTCTGCTAGGTTTTAGGTCAAGTGCCTAAGCCAAAACCTCTGCCTTCCACGTTTGCAGCCCCAACTCTTCACTATCTCACTGTACTTACCCCTCCCACCTAGGAATTCGTACTTTATCTTAGAACCAGGCCTGGTCCACAGTCTATTCTCTCTATCAGTTTTGAAATAATTGTCTCGATGCTTTCACTCTCCAGCCCCTGTCCTCCAACTGGTCTTGTATCCCACCCTTCCAATGGCTCTTTTGTTTTATCATGAGGAAGCCAGACAGGAAAATCAGGTCTGCTGACCACCACTTCTTTTCCTTGGTACATCGACCTCTGGCCCACTGTTACCTTTGGGAACTGTCTTGATGCAATCAAGGGCCTAAGGTGTTCTTAGGAAAAAGGCAACTGTAATTAGACACTAGGTTTGAAGGGATTTCTCAAATCTAGGAAGATCATTACCTTTAAAAATATCTTTGTAACTTGTTGAACTTATTCTGCAATTTATTTTAACAGGTTTCCGGGTAATCAGTACTCAATTAAACAGCAATGGGTAATTAGTACTGGTTTTAGTTGAATGCAATTTTAATTTAAATTTATTTCAGATAGAGATAAAATATAATATCAGCATCTTAAGTCATTTAGGTGTAACTACTATATTAAATTGGGTAAAGGCAAATGAGATAAAAGTGTCTAAATGTAAACTTTTGTATACTCAGCATGTTATATTCTATAAAAAACTATTTGGGTTAGTTTATAAACTGTCTATGAATACAATTCAATATTGCAGAGTAATTCAGGCTGAAATGTGATGTGTTACCTTATTTAAAAATGTCTTAATTTGGAGATTCTTAGGTTATTTCAAAGCATAAATCAAGGAAATTGGCAGATGGAAAACATCACAAGTATAGAAAGATGTATTTGGTAAGGAAGGTTAAAAGGAAAGAGTTATTTTGAATAAAGAAAGGACAAGGTTTGTAATATTGACTTCATCCTGATGGCTAGTTTACTCTGGACAGGAATGAAAATGATGGAATGTTTCACATAAGTTGAAGAGGGTGTGTGGAAGTCACAGAAGGTTACGAAAGAAATCTTGGATCTTAATGAGAAAGCCACAGAGGCCTAAAGAGTTAAATGTTCTGTAAAACCCTACAGATGCTTTCAAAAATGCTATGTGAAGTAAGTGCCTCTTGTTGAGTTTATAATAAGTTTATAATTTTAAACGTGGCAACTTAAAGTCTTTTGTCATCCACAGTTTTATATGTCAGATTTGCCACTCATAAAACTAAAACATTGTTGGTTCTGTGATTAGCTGTCCTCCTATAGGTTCTGATGGACTTTTTCCAGCTACATCTATTGTATTCAGTACTTTGGGATGGCTCTGTAAACAGATGAAGCCAACAATGTATTACAGGTACCAACTGAGAGAAAGTATGGTTAGCTGAGGTTACTAAGAGCAGAAAGTAATTCGAATCAATTGGTAAATAAAAAAAAAGCACTTAAAGAGTTTAAAAAGCTAGTATTGAAAATTCTATATTGTTCCATTATGTTATGTTATATGTCTATACATATTGTATGTCTACATGGGAAAATTTACTGAGTTTCATTTTAATTGGCTTATAGATAAGATTGCCAATAAATTTAAACTGCTAAAATTATTCAAAGATACATTTTGATTCATGTGACCTGAATCTCTGTATCAGATGTTTTAAATTTGTTGGTAGAAAGAAACTAAAAACATTTTATATGCTTGTGCTGAATTTGCTGGTTATGTATTCTTAAAATTTATAGAAGGCATTGGACCTTCTGATAAATGTTTTCCTAAGTTGTTATCTAATGATTGAAACTGCTTTCTAAGTTTTCATTTGATACTGCTATTGTCAGTAAGTGATCTGGGAATGGCACCCCCATTTCTCTATTGTAAGTCCAACTGTTCTCTCATTTCTCGGTTCTTTTCGAGGTGGAAACTAATTCTATCCTGAAGGACTCTCCAAGATGTAAAATTTGATCTTGATATCTTATAAAAGGAATTTTCTGTAATAGCATAGCCAAAATAAGCTTAAATTATAATTTCACAGCTAGATTTACTTTGCCATGGGCATAGTAAACAGGCAAGACCTCCCTTTCAGATCAAACAAAGGGAAAGAAAGTTTTAAAACGAGGACATAGCTTTCCTCATGAGCATTATCTACCTCAGAAAAACTACTACAGAACATGCCTGTGACTATAGACTTCTAGTTTAGGCCACAAAGATTAGAGATGGGACTTAAACACCCCCTTCACTTGGATCCTCTGGTCTGCTTAACAAAAACCAGGAGGAAAAGAAAGCTAGGCATCAGAAATGGAAAGATAGCTGGCAGGCCTATTAACAGCTGTTCTGTACAGTGATCTGCCCTCAAGGAGACCCAACAGGCCAGTCTACTACACTGGCTTTCAATGTTGTAAACCTGGGCTTTAGCAGAAGTCAGCTTATGAAGAGCCCTGGCAGCTTTGGCAGCCAAGAATTGGATCACTGGAAATAGAACTGCCCTGGAGTTGAAGGACTTCAGGACAGAGCCACAGATCTTATTGGCTCTAAGCTGAAAAGCCCTTCACTCAGCCCAGCTTCCAAAGTGACCAATGCAGCTGAGGGGATGGCCAAGTAAGGTCAGCAACTTTGCAGGCAGAACTGTAAATTTTCTGTTAGAGATGCCACCTGCCTTTACCTGGCCAACTCTCCTCCCAGGCCAGGTAGGTAATGGAAGTCAACAGGGTGCCTTCCCCAAGGAGGTTCACACTTCCCTTATAATGCACCCTATTTAAGAGATAGGTAAGTCTGGGCCTCATAATTTACAAGGCCTTAAAGCCCACCAGATTATTATCAAGCCCCTTCTGTCAGGTTCTATTTGCCTCTCAATCAGAAAACTTATTCGTGGCTTAGACAGTACCTTTCTTGGGTCCTCCAATAATGACTCTGTCCTTTGTTCTAGACCCTGTCTACCCCACTTGGGTCTCATTCCTTTATAATCATAGCCTCTACTCTAACATCAATGGCTCTGCCCCAAGCTATGTGTGCTGATGGTCCTCTCCTCCACTTAATGTATGATTATTCTGAATTTCTCTACAGACAAACTCCACTACCTGCAAAGTATGAGTGGCCTTTCTCCTGGTCTTTGCTGGGATCAGATTTAAACCACACCCATCAAACAATCCTTACAAAGGTCCAGAGACCCCCCCCCCCATTTCCTCTCCTCTCTCCTCTATGAAATCCTTTCATTACCTGGTTAATGCCACTCTTAGGATCATTGGTTGCTATTCTCACCCTGACTTGTATACTACAGTGTCTGTTTAAGTGTTTACAGCAGGTGATAATGGAATGAACCAAGGCCTTCAGCAACCAGGAGGTCAACCAAGTGCTGCTACAGGGATATATTTGGCTCCCAACCCAGGAGACAGCAGCTTGAGACATTTCCCCATGCCAGCAAAGAGTACCTCATCATCCCCAATCAGCAGGAAGTAGCCAGAGAGATTCATCATCACCCCTTTTCCTATCATCAAAAGGTCAGTTGGTAGCTTTGGGATCCACAAGGAGGGAAGGCCTATACTTCTGGGAATGGAGAGTCCCTACCTGTACTTCCGGGGACAAAAAGTCCTTGTCAAGGTTCCCACGGGTGCCTAAAGTTCAACCAATGAGGATCAGGCCTGCCTCAACCTTTAACCCCCACACCCTGTATCTATAAAAGGAGCCCTCCCAACCTCTGACATGCGACTTCCCTGGCTCCCCCTCTGTTGGGACCGGGGAATCTCCTGGGAGCAGAATCCCAATAAAAGCTTGTGAATTATTTGCCAAAAAAAAAAAAAAAAAGGAAAACAAACAGAAATGGTAGTAATTTGTCACCACTCACCCAGCCTTACAAATGATGCTTAAGGATGTGCTACATAAAGAAACAGAGATAGT